>NC_091127.1:141442442-141717442 GCF_040183065.1 Periplaneta americana
ATTATTAATTAATACTTCATAGTATTTTGTTGTTTAATTCGTAAATAACTCTTGTATACATGTAGCTCTTATCTAAATCAAATTGTTGAATTCTTTGTAAGTTCATACATATGTATATATACTTTTTGCTGATTGAGTGGAAGCGAAGGCCTTACGGCCTTAACTCTGCCAGCTAAGATAAATTATTATTATTATTATTATTATTATTATTATTATTATTATTATTATTATTATTATTATTATTTATCAAAATTTATAAGATTCGAAGTTTTTTTTTCCTTTCCCTTTAACTTTATTAGTAGTTTGAATAAATTATTGTAACAATTAACATTTTATCTAATATTGTTTCCCTTGATAAAACTATATATAAGCTTCAATTTTCAATAGATAAAAGGTACAGTACACACACAATTTTTAATTAAATTTGTTCAAACTTCATCAAAAATTTAAAAAAAAAGTAACAAACAAAACAACATTATTTTTTAGTTCTATTCCTGGTTGCAATATAAGCCTAATTATGATCAAATACTTTTCAAGATTCTGGACTAAAAAGTTTTTCTATTGTCTCTCAAAATACATTTGAAGGACAAAAATGTTCTTTGGCAGCACATGACGTCAAAGGTGCAAATTTCATCGCAGACACTACAGCAGGTACCCACGGTAACCGACAATTGAAGCTCCCTCCCCCCTGGAGAATGGAGCACACATTTTTTCATTTTTTCAAACCCTGGATTCCTCTGCGATACTTGCTTTAGTTTTAATGTGATGGCTTCACTCACGGGTCCTGGTACTTGTTCCTGTAGGAGAGAGTCAATGACACAAAGTGCATCTTTCAATTGTAGCGACGAAGATTCTAAGTCTCAATATATTTTGGAAGATCACTGAAATGTGCCTTGAGAAAAGCAAGGGACCCATAGATGTTGTCACTGTTTAGTACAGATTTTGCCTTAGGGATTGAGACAGCCTCCTCCACGTCGAGAGTGTTCTTTCCTGTCCCTCTTTCTTTCTCTCTCTCTCTCTCACTCGAAATGTATTGATATTTCTCTCAATATAAAAAATAAATATATAAACGCAGTATCTATCTACAGGGTAACGCTTATCAACAATGATTTAGGTCAGCGGTGACCAAAGCGGGTGTCGTGATTACATCGTGTAATCACAGAGATTCTAACGGGTACGAGGAGTTTCCTGTACATTGCTGTGTGTTTCAATCACGTACTGAAGGCAAGCAGTGGCAGTATCATATCGCTCTACAAACTCTGTGTCTACAAGGAGTAAGAGGTGGTTTCGTAAAGAATGGGAAGGAGAACTATTTTTTGTTGTTCTGTCGGACAAAATATAATATGTTTACTTTGCTCAACGGTTCAATTAGGAGTATATACTAACATTAATTGCCACGCTGAATAATGTATTATTATTATTATTATTATTATTATTATTATTATTAGTGCTATTATTATTACTGACCACTCATATGTGTTTCTATAATTCTTCTGTACATACATGAATATTGATATTTTATATCTTCCCCCTAGAAGGATAAAATTATTAGGTTAGGTAGTTATTCGTTTAAATATAATATTGTAGAAAATCTGATTCAATATTATGTGCCAACGAACTGTTAAACGCCAGGAATTGACATGTCTTAAATCATAGCCAGGAAGAGAAAGAGACATTAATAAATGTAAGGAAGTCACCTTCCTAATGGAGTTTGAAATATATCATGCTCTAAAGCCTTTTAATAGAACAGAATTTCTCAAAAGTGTAATGATTAAAATAGCTTAAATAACTTGTCCATAAGAAGTTTTTAATTTCGAAAAACTACGAATTTCTCGATCAAGTATCGAGAGAAGAATTTAGAAAATTCCTGATTATATTCAAGAGGTATAGGTTGGATAAAAAAAGCAAGAAAAATCGTATATTATTCACTGCCTGTTGATGACAACAGTGACATTACTGATATAGCAAAGCTTGAGATTTTTATCCGCGGGATTGATCAAGATGTTAGTACAGGAACCACCACTGGTTGTAGTTTTCGTGCCAAGTACCTTTCCTCCGTCTCGTTACTGCATAGGTTGTTTGTCGCATGTAATCACTGGAGCTCGAGTTTTGATCACCGCTGATTTAGGTTCTTTTAGGTACTAAAGTCCAATTTACGTTCTTTTAGGTTCAACAAGAATTCACATATACGACTCATGATTCGGAAGAGTATTGAAGAAATTAGAGATTCAAAAGCAAGGAAAAATATATATTATTTTAATGTACCTAAGTACATATGATATTTCCATGCAGATATTCTGCGTCATCATACGATGAAAGAGTAATGGAAGGGAGAAAAACTCTCTCCGGCGCCGGGATTTAAACCCGGGTTTTCAGCTCTATGTGCTGATGCTTTCTCCACTAAGCCACACCGGCGTCGGACAGAATCGTCTCAGATTAAGTTCCAACTCTTGGGTTCCCTCTAGTGGCCGCCCTCTGCACTACGTCATAGATATCTATGAACGTAGGACTGAAGTCCACACATGTGCTGATGTGCACTCGTTATGAGTGACTAGTTGGCCGGGATCCGACGGAATAAGCGTAGTCTTAAATCACGAAGTGATTTACGCATATCATATATATTATTTTAATGTACCGAAGTACTCTTTCATCGTATGATGACGCACAATATCTGGATGGAAATATCATATGTACTTCGGTACATTAAAATAATATATATGATATGCGTAAATCACTTCGTGATTTAAGACGGCGCTTATTCCGTCGGATCCCGGCCAACTAATCACTCATAACGAGTGCACCTCAGCACATGTGTGGACTTCAGTCCTATGTTCATAGACATCTATGACGTAGTGCAGAGGGCGGCCACTAGAGGGAACCCAAGAGTTGGAACTTAATCTGAGACGATTCTGTCCGACGCCGGGGTGGGTATCCGGTATGGCTTAGTGGAGAAAGCATCAGTACGTAGACCTGGAAACCCGGGTTCAAATCCCGGCGCCGGAGAGAGTTTTTCTCCGTTCCATTACTCTTTCATCGTAAGGAAAAAAATAGATAAAAACCCACAAATCCGGTCCCTACTCATTACATTCATACGAGACTGTGGGATTAGTTTTATCTGAATTTCCATGGAAAATAGAACTATCCTATTCTCTGCTGTGAATTCATCCATACATGAAAGAGATTCATTATCATTACACCAACAATATTGTCCGGAATTAAGAGCGAAACCTCTATTACAATATCGGACATGATCTTAAATTTAAACGCAACGAATCGGTGTAGACGTGAAAATGCATAGACTTAATAATAGAATTTCAGATATGTTTATCTACTGGGCGAGGCATGAGGAGAATAGAATGGACGTAGCTGGATAATGCCAGTCATAATCTTCTATTAAACACGGCGGTACGGTGTGTACGAGACTCGAGCATAGTAAAATAATTTCAGTCCAGTTTATCTGTGTGATCTTGGATCTCTCTGGTCATTATATTTCCTGTTATAACCATCTACTATCGGTTTTGTTCCGCTCCGTTCTGTCAGAATTTAGGAAAGGAGTGTAGCTGATAACAGCGTACATAATTTTCAATAAAGCAAGATTATTCAGTATGCACAATGAAGAGCACCACAGACTTAGTGACATAATTCCAGCTCTATTTATTGAATGAGTTGCGATTAAATTTGAAATGGAACGTAGCTGATAGTGACGGATTTAATTTCCTATTAAAATGTGTTGACATTCACGTAAAATGTCACAGACAATAAAATAATTTCATTTTGGATGAGATATGAAGATAATACACCGTGTCCCGTTTAGAGGGATCGACAAATAAGTTTAGTTTAGTTTATTGTTAGTAAAATAACATGTACAAAAATACAATCTTAATTCTTCCCTGAAGGAGTAAAAACTCGTGTTCAGGGATATATCTAAACACATACTTAACACAAACAAAGATAATTATTTGAAACAAACTGGGTCAAGGAAAAAAAAAATTACATGAATAAATTAACTTTAGAAATACAATTTCAATTTTAACAATTTAAATCATACAAATACATATAGCTACATATTAGATCAGTATATATTCTTTAAAAAGTAAATTCCTAACGCTATTTTTTTAAATTTCTAAAACTAAAATTTTCCAAATTTGGATATTTACAAATTATTTTATTGTATAACCTTGGACCAAAGTAGGTACCATGGCTCAGAGCTGTGCTTGTGAAACACTTTGGTTCCTCTAGTCGTATAAAATTGGATCTTTGAGGTCCATATTTATGATGATACAATTTGAATTTATTACGATTTTTATGTATGAAGTTTAATAAAGCAATATAATAAATCTGTTTAATTTTCAAAACATTAAAATCAGTGAACAAAAGTTCGGATGAGTAATCAATTGGTTTATTAAGGCATATTTTAATTATTCTTTTCTGAATAAATATTAGTGGAGTGAGATTAGAAACACTTGCATGTCCCCACCCTAAAATTCCATACAAGAGAATGGATTGAAATAAAGCTAAATAAAGGAGACGTAAAATGTTAATTGGTAAATATGACCGAAGTATAACAAAGATATAAATTGTATTACGTAATCTATTGCATAAATATTTATTATGTTTATTCCATCGTAAGTGTTGGTCGATTGTAATGCCTAAATACTTAACTTCTGAGGATTCGGTTAATATGGGACATTCAGAATTTTGAGAAGAACAATCTGAATGATGAATTTTGAGCCTAATAGAAGACTGAGAAGATTGAAAACCACCAGACCTTAGTGAAAATGGAACAAAAGTTGTTTTGGATGTGTTTAAGGAAAGAGCGTGCTAATTTAAAGTATAAATAATGGTTTTATAACATACATTTTTGTACAAATTTTGTAAAAGCTATTCTACTTTCGAAGAATAGTCAGTGTAACTCGATGTGTGTGCCTCGAGCTACCCTGAAGACATCTAAAAGGTACTGAAACTTCTGCCAAGTGTTCGATAACATTTGTGGAGTGATTAGCACAATTGCATTTATAATGCGTTGTCTCAGTTTTTCCAAAGTGTCAAGTGTACTACATTGGTACACAACATTCGTAATAAAGCCCCAGAAAAAGGTCAAAGGGCGTCAAGTCCGATAACCTAGGTGGCCAGGCAAGGGTTCTCCTATTCCGATCAACTATTTTTAAAGTTTGCATTCAAGAAACCAACGCACTGCTCCATAGTAATGGGGTGGAGCCCCACGTTGCTGGAGTTGATCAACAACAAACGTTTTACACATATCCAGATACACATTCCCTTTGATTGTCGCCTCGATGAAGGACAATGGTCCAATGACGGAATGTTCTACTGAATTGCGCCAGGCTTGTTTCCACGATAAACATTAGTGCGCATGCGCATGAACAAGCAACTGTTTTTAAACCATTGGAGCATAAACTTGGGCAGTTTCTGTATCTTGTCAGATGTAAATCAAAACAATATCTTCACCTGATTTTAAATGGTGAACATTTATTTCTCGATCCCTCTAAGCGGGACGAGGTGTATAACGGAGAGTAGATGAAAATACTAAATGTAATTTTCTATTAAAAACAGTTATATAGGGTGTTTCAAAAATACGGGGCATAATTTCAGGTATGTATTTCCCACATGTAGACAATCAAAATAGTTCATTACAACATCTGTCCGGAAATGCTTTATTTCCGAGTTATGGCCTTCACAATATTGAAATTCACCGGAACGTTTTTCTTTCCGCAGGTCGTTGCCGTCAAAGGAGACATTAAGAGGGCACTCTGACAGTTCATTCCGAGGCGAAGGTTACATTCAGTGTTGTGTAGGCGTTGGACTGTGCGACATGTATTCAAATCAAGAGCTGGCAGAGATACACTTCATGTACGGTAAGGCGGACGGCAATGCTGCGCTGGCTCGTCGTTTGTACCAGGAGAGGTACCCACAGCGACAATGTCCAGATCGGAAGACATTTGTAAGTCTCCATTACCGTCTGTGCGAGTATGGAAAATTGAACTCTCCTAGTTTGGGAAGGCGTCGACCAAGATCTACAACTCCAGAAGTACAGGAAGAGATTCTGGAGGCTGTGAACATGACTCCTTCTATCAGCACACGAAGGGTAGCATTGCAAGTCAGTGTTCCTCATACGACTGTCTGGAGACTGTTAAAGAGTATCAATTGGAATCCCTTCGGAATCGAATTGTGGCATGTTCTGAGGACATACGCAATACTCCTGAGTTTGGGATCGTGTTCGCAGGTCAATCAGACATCGATGTCAGGTCTGTATTCAAGCAGGAGGCGGACATTTTGAACATCTTCTGTAATGACAACGACCTGCGGAAAGAAAAACGTTCCGGTGAATTTCAATGTTGTGAAGGCCATAACTCGTAAATGAAGCATTTCCGGACACATGTTGTAATGAACTATTTTGATTGTCTACATGTGGGAAATACATACCTGAAATTATGGCCCGTATTTTTTAAACACTCTGTATAGTATGTGGATTTAGTAACATAATTAGAATTCTTTTTAATGAATTATTTAAAGATTGATTTGTAATGCAGTGTAGTTGGTAATGCCAGATTTATTCTTCTACGAAGCAGGATGACTCGGAGTACAATTGAAATGACACTAATTATAGTATTGAATAATATACAGAGAAATAATCAAATGGAAATTTCTATTATAAAGAACGTTATCTTCGATTATAGAAAATGACGTAGTATACATGTCAAGATAATATAGAAGGTACGGTAAGCTTATAGATAATTATACAGTATGGACACTTCGCGTCGGTACCTTTGATGTAGCAGGGCTGATTTCAATGACCTTCAAACCAGTTTGAGCGTGGGATTCTGCTTTCTCCCAGGAGTTGGCACTGACATCACACCAGCTAGCAGTCGACACAGCGGAAATATAACACATACAATTAATACATCTAGGTACATTATGGACTCAAATAAAATAAATTGGGCCGATGAAATGAGAGGGGCAGAGAAGGCCTGACGGCCTTATCTCTACCAGGTTAAATAAATAAATACTAATACTAAATAAATACTAATACTAATAAATCCGTCGGGAATCCGTCATTAACTGTAATGTCTAGAATCTAGAGTTCCTTTATAAGTAGAGTTGAGACGTTGACCCCCAACAACAATTAAAATATGTAATGATTTGATAGCGCTGAAAATGGAAAAACAAAACTCCTATGAGAAGTAAAATCATATACCTATATTATATTGTATACAAATATTAAACGAATTTGATACATAATTTTATAATGGATTATATTATTTTATAATATAATTTATTATATATAAAATATAAAAAATTATTATCACAACTAGTTTGTCACTGAGAAAAAAAGAAAAAGCTGTTAACTTGAATTTATTTGAAGCAAAGCGTTACTGGATTTTGCAGTACGGTAGGCGATGTTTGGATACTGTGTCTCAACTCTATTCTCAATTATTATCTTAGCATGTGCTCGATTACGCTAACCTCTGGCGCTTGAAAGTAGAACTAAACGCCGACGCACAGAAAAACAAAACACAGGAAAATTCGCTCAGTGTCCATTCTATATAATCCCTATTCTCTGGTACGGTACTGTAAATTTACTTTAAAATAGAACAGCCCACATTTTTCACTGTATTTCATCAAATTTTAATTAAAGCTATACTTTTTAAATTTTTAAGGAAGGTTAAGTAAATTCTGGTGAATATAACTTGTAAGTCGTAATATTCTAGCGAAAATATGATAATTTTAATAACTTATTTTAAAAAAATCTTGTGAAATATTGTAAATACTGAAACGTAAGTCCCAATTAGTAGAAGGATTTGAATGGTTTTTACAGTCTATAGACATAATTTAATTTTGATAACTACAGCCATTTTTCTATGCTAGTCTCGGAATAAAATGTGATTTTTTTAATTTAAAAAAATACATTAGTTTCCACATTTCCAAAAAAGTAGTATCTCCGTATCTCATCCCCAAATTTAAATGTCTGTAGATTTTGTACATTTCATTTTTGCATTTCTTTTATTTTATTCCATAGATATTACATTACCAATGAAGCTTTAAGATGTGGAACAAGTAAAAAATTTTACAAGATTACAATTACAATTTTTTTACAATTTCAATTTTTTGGCGAGATATAGTGAGCCCGAGGATTCGCCAACAGATTATCTGGCATTTGCCTTATGGGGAAACCTCGGAAAAAACCAACCAGGTAATCAGACCAAACGGGGGTGAAGTTTAGTGAGGCCAAGGACTCACCATAGACCACCCGGCGTCAGTCCCTCGGCTGAGGAAAGCCTCGGAAGAAACCAGTCAATCATACCAAACGGGGTATAATCATTAGAATTCTTCTACTAATTTATGGGAATAAATTGGATGGAGATACGCAACAATAGATCAACAGACAGTTCGAAAAAAATTAGATATTTGCAAAAATCTGTTGTTGGCGGGATTATTTAACTCAGAAAAATCAAGAATACGATATCTGCAATCTGCTGTCGTTTATAAGCAAAATTAGTTTAGTCAGTAAAATTCATTTATTTATTTTGATTTGCAATAAACTCATCTGGTGCTCTATTATTAAAAATTGGTTAGTCTTTTTTATTATTATTTGTGTTATTTTTGTTACAGTATGAGTGTTATAATACTTCTTGCATAAAACATTTAATAAATAATCAAATTTACTTCTATGGTGAATATATCGAAAACATGCTTTTGTCGGTTGGCCTCTTATTGCGTAACTCCGTCCAATTGATCTTCGTCTCAGTTTTTTTTCAGAATTTTAACAAGATTAAAAAAATATTATTAAAATCTAGAATATTAAAATTTACAAGTTATGTTCAACAGAGTTTCCTTTATCTGTTCTAAAAATTTCAAAGTTTAAAATTTGATGACAGAGAGAGGAAAATGTAGGCTGTTGCGTTTTATAATAGATCTACATTACCTTGTTACCTTAAGCGACGCTTATTGAAACAATTTCAGTGTCGAATGATGTACACCAGGGATGAGACGATATTAGCTCCCAATCATGGTAGAAGAGCTCGACCTTGATTACGAGCGCATAGCGCATTCACTGTAACATACACAACAGGGATGTACATGCACATGCAGCGAATAAAGACAGCAATTATTACAATAACTTGCGTTACTAAATTTCTGGCTATGTAATATGGCTAATTACTCAGTTATTTATTATACATGTACATATATAAACAAATCGCAAAGGGAAGGGTTTTTAGGAACAAAAACAGAAATAGTAAAAGTTAATTGTATGTAAACCATTTATTGTTAAAAGCAATTATTTATTATGTAAGAACTTCACTTCATTGGTTAGAAGAAACTAATAGGGTCTACCTGCTCGACGTGTGTGATCTCTAAGTACTTGTGAGTATTGTTGAAAAAATAATAATGACAATATTGCTTGAAATAGAGTATATTGAGTGTGTGATTGTGAAAATGTAGTCCTTACTCTCCAGTCGTGATTATGTAATGAGTTTTCTTAGAGTGATTTGTGAGATGCACGTAACACAAAAAAACAAATTGATTAAATTAAGATATTGAGAACCATCGTAATTTGTGAGGGTCAATCATTTAAGGGGATATGTATGACTTTTAAAACTTCCACAATTTCGGCCAAAATTTGTGAAATTTAAACTATATAAACAGATCTATAATAATATCATCTGTACAAAATTTTGTACAATTAGGTCTAATAGTTTTGAAATTATATTTTTAAGTAGCTATATTTTATATTGACGTTACGAAAAAAAGCTCCTTGCATCAAAGTTTTCAAAATGTTTAGTTCATATTTGATAAAAATCCTGAAAATAGTTATTGGAATAAAAGTGAATTAGCATTTTGAGCTTAGTAATAGTATAAGTTAAAGTGCAATCAAAGATAAAATATTATTTCTAAATTAAAGAAACACGTAGTCTAATAAAAGTAAATATCCAGAAACATGCAACATATAAAACATCAATAATACATTTAAAATAAAGAAATAAAAGGAATCTAGATACTATCTGCCGACCCAAATGTAAATTAGTTTACCTTCGATGTCAATTCCGAAATGAATTTATTTCTCTCTTCTCCTGCATAATGCCTATATTTTTTCATGTTGCGTCTCATAATGCCGTTTTATGTTGCTTTTTTTGCAAATGATATTTTTTTTACACAACAAACATTGGACTTCATCACCATGTTCGAAGCATAAATATTGTATCTTCCACTCTTCCTTGAAAGCTTTAAGCGCTTCCGTTCCGTCATGATGCGCTGTGTTCTAAGATCTGTACATCCTTTAGCAATGTTTGCAGGTAAAAGAGCTCCGCGCGCGCAGCGGGCATAAAATAACTCTCGCCCGCAATTATTAGTCACCATCGCAAGACTGGTGTACACAGAGAATGGAACGAAACGTAACTAATAATACCAAAAATAATCAATCTTCGGTTATAGACATTTATGTAGTATATTACGTTTTATAACATTTGTCTTCAACATCGTTGACTTAGAATGATGTAACCATGGAAACAAAATTGTTTTTTCGAACTCTAACTGTTTCTGTGTAGAATTTCACAGATTTATGACTTGCAGTTTAGGAGATTTTCCAATAAAAGAGGAGTGACTGTGTGACGCTTTTGAGAAATGGAGACAAATGAGTTCCAAGTTGTTGTACCTACATAAAAAAGGTCTAAACCCCAGAGACATCCATCAAGATATAACAGGTGTGCTGGTAAATGATGGCCCTTCTTATGAAGAAGTGAAAATTTGTTCCGAGATTTTAGATCTGGAAGGAAAACAAACGAACTCGCAGAAGGTCGACCACAGAATTTTACTCAAAAAGATGTCGGCTGTGTGAATGATTTAATCATGAGAGATCGTAGGTTAACTACTAGACATATTGCTGAAATAACAGGCTTCTTAAATGGCATAGATGAATCTATTGTAAATAATTATTTGAGTCTTCATGAAGTATCTGCCTGGTGGATACTAAGGATGTTAACAGAAACTTGCAGAAGTGCTTTGCTTTGAAGCTAATTTGACTTTATTCACTCGGAATCCAGAAACTTGATCTATTTGTAACATGAATGTAAATTTTGAATTAGAGTTTAAATTTCAAAGTATGTAGTGGCGCAGTCGAGGTTCTCCTTGGGTATAGGTCTCTGTAGGAAATATTATGAAGACTATTTCGTTTATATGACGTCATTCCATTTTCGACCAATGAAGTGTAATGAAATTTTGAATTCCAACCAATATTCACACTTTGCGATAATTTTTGCAGCTAGATTTATCGCTATCAATTTGTCGCATGGTCGTTCTTTTGTTTACTCGTTGTCGCCAACTGTTTCCCCGTAAATTTATGATCATGAATACATTAAGATGCAACTACACGGTTAAACTTTTCTTTCAACTTTAAAGCAATGGATGCAAGATTGATATTTAATATTAATTAATATATTTACGCAGTGAAGACACACCATGTAGACACAAAATCTTCATGCATCTTAATTGAACGTACCTTTTAAACTTGATTCTTTCAATATTCTTCCCAGATTGCACGCATACACGATTGGAATATTGAACTGTGTAGATGCAGCTTTAGTTCCGTTACACACTACAGAGAGAATGCGTTTGTCGAGCAATAAAAATGCTTTCGTGTAGCACTGATTGTAACGGTCGAAGTAAGGCACAGCTGACATTGGTCCTGCTCCCACAGGTAACTTAACTTATAATTGTAGCCTATAAAATTTGTATTTTGTGAATGAAATGAAACAATTAATAGAAAGTCAGATGTTCAAATTTATGTAATATCATAGCATATCAAGCCTAAAGATCTTGCATAGCAATAATAAGGTCTTTGATCAAACTGCCTTCCGTATGGCGTAATAAAATTCGTGTTTTAATTAGGTCTATCTATACAGAGATGGCTTCACTGTGTAGCAACATATCTCGCTGTGAATACATAAGCATTGGTATATAGCTGTCCCCACTGTGACAGTTATATTCATTTATGATTTCAGCAGATAATGAAAATGTATATATGTCATAATAATAAGAGAATAGTTCAGTACATGTCATTAACATTGTTAAAGCTGTATTTCGGTTTTTGCAATTAGCATTACTGAATAATAACATGGAATTTCTTTATTGCAGTAATCGATATTCATCTAAGAGTATTTCAACTTCACAATGTCTGAATAGATTAAGTATTCGTTAATATAGAATTATTTACATTTTGTGTTCGAACTTTAGGGATATATTATTTACATTTTTATTTTATTCACGAAATACTGTAGTCCTAATTAATGTCACTCGAGGTCTAAGATTTCACAGATAAATCTCAGACCTCTCGTGAGATTACTGCAGACAATATTCTGGAAAGTAAAGAAATGTTAGTAGTTGACCTTGAACAGAAGTAAGACGATTAGTGGACAAAATTACGCGAAATTGATCACTTTCCCTGATTAGTGTAATGTGTATTTAGTCAGCGATATATGCAGTAGAGGAGGAAGGGAATTGGCCAACTTACCCCCATCATCTCCTGGCCTACTTGATTCATGAATGATATTTGTTGGAGCCACTTGTAGGGTTCAGATCTGTCTTCGGACAGTTGACTAAACAACAACAACAACAAATCACTGTCCTACGCCAACGAAAGTCTCGTTGTTATGAATCAATGCTGGATTTGTACTTATTGAACACCCCCAGATACTTCCCTCACTTTGACTCTGATGACTTTTATTTATTTTCAGAATAATTTGAGAAAGATGACTGTGGCATGATTCTCCGCAGATAAAATACAAATTTTGTTTCTAAATTATAATATTATCTTACAATTCATGGGACTTATGTTGAAAAATAAAGTTCTTCTATGTGAGAAACAAGAAATCACTCATTCGTTCATTTAACATTCGGCCCAAGTGCAGGTCTTTCACTGCAAACCCATCTTTCTCCAATCTTTACTATTTTCTGCCTTCCTCTTTGTTTCCTCTTATTATCCATATATCTTAATGTCGTTTATCATCTGATATCTTCTTCAAACCCGAACTCTTCTCCCATTCACCATTCCCTCCAGTGCATCCTTCAGTAGGTACTTTCTTCTTAGCCAGTGACCCAACCAATTATTCTTTCTCTTTCAGATCACTTTCATCATCATTCTTTCTTCACCCACTCTTTCCAACACAACTTCATTTCTTATTCTGTCTGCCCATTTCACACGCTCCATTCTTCTCCATATCCACATTTCAAATGCTTCTCTTCGCTTCGTCGTAATGTTCATGTTTCTGCCCAGTACAATCCCACATTCCATACAAAGCACTTCGCTAGTCTCTTCTTTAGTTCTTATTCCAAAGGTCCGCAGAAGATGTTCCCTTTTCTATTAAAAACTTCCTTTGCCATTGCTATCCTCCTTTTGACTTCCTGGTAGCAACTCATGTTACTGCTTATAGTACACCCCACGTATTTGAAACTGTTCACTTATTCAACTGCCTCATTTAGAATTCGTAAGTTTATCTTCTGAACATTTCTTCCTATGACCATGCTCTTCGTCTTATTTACATTGCAATAAGCATTGTACTTTCTAAACTACATATATACGACTGTACATGTGAAATGACAAAGATTTAGTTAAATAATTCCAGTATTTAATGACATACGAAGAGAACAGAACGCAGGTTCCAGCACCAAATATAATTTTCTATTAAACACAACAATTTAGTATCTGCGAGAAGTGACACAGACTTAGTAAAATAATTTCAGCTTTGTTTACTTACCGAATGAGATATGAGGGGAATGGAACGGAACGTAGCGCGTAATACTAGATATAAACTTCCATTAAATAGGTGATTCAGTGTACACATGAAATTGCATAGTACATGTAATAACATAATTTTAGCCATGCTTAGTTGGAACATGGGAAAAGGGAAAGATATCTAGTTGATAATAACAAGAACGATCTCTTATTAAATACGATGACTCTGAACTGGGGTGACCGCGTCATAGGTGAAAACTGAGGGACAAAATTCCCAAAAAGAGGGACATTTGAGGATTTTAATATACGCACCACAGCGTGAAATTGATTTGTAATTCTATTGTCATACTTTTCTTATGAATACAAAAATTATTTTGTTAGACAGAATACAATTCGCAACAGCCAAAATCTGAACCATCAACGGAAATTAGAAGCAAAAGTGGAGGGAATGATAATTCGAGCCCTGCAGTGTTGTCAACACTTATTTTTCGGTATGAATCCAGAGGGTCAATTTTATAACCTAGATCACAGATGGGTATCGTGCCTCACTTGAGAATTTGTGCCTCACTGACCTTCACAGAGCTTATCGCTCTGAGTGACATCATCTTCACAGTCCCCGTTCCTCCCTCACGTAGCTCCAAGGCGTGGGCAGGTTCTATTTCAGTTTCATAAGCAATATCATTGGTGGCATAATGGCATTATGAAAGCAGTGTGCACGCGTTAGAAAACGATTATTTCATGAGAAATGGGAGGAAGAGATTTTTTTCTGTTTAGAAGGGGAGAACATACGATGTATGTTATGCTCTAAAATCCTATTGGGCATTAATACATTTAATATACAACTATATTACTCCTTATGTCGTAAAGAACATGCTGAATTAGAAAATAAGAGCAATTAAATGTTATTTTTCATACTATTCCGAAGAAAATTTATGGTCTTAACATTTGCATAGTATACTAAATACGACATTATACCTTAAACACGCTGCATTAAAAAGTACGAGGAATTAAATGTTGTTTGTACGTATTATTTCTAAAAGAAATTTATAAAAAAAATATCAAATGTGCGTAGAAAACAAGATATGATTTCCTGAAATTATGTTAGGTCGAGAACGTGCAAATCTATTAAGTAATCTTGAGAAACGCCAGAATATTTAAGAAAATAAACGTAGACAACGTGATGGAATATTATTGGCTAGTTACGCAATTATCGCCTGTGATTTAAATCAATTCAATGATGTAGAAATAGTAAAGAGGTTTATGATTAAAGCTGCCGAATTAATTTGCCAAATTGAATAAAAGTTTTCGAGTCTCTCACGTTAACGAAGCGCTTTCCTAATAATTCGCCACTTACCGCCTTAGCGATTACGATAAGGTGACGCAGATCACAGCAGTTTATATTTCCCATCCTACTCTGCAGTCTCCTCTCCTAGTAAACAAACTATTTCAAATAGAGTGCCTCACGTACCCGAAAATTGTGCCCATCTATGACCTAGATGCTAGCATATGCAACATATTATTATCGATTATCGAAACCATTGAAAACCTGGCTATAAATAACGAAAAAAACATTTGCGGGATAAATATTGTCTCACTCGGGAAAATTTAAAAACGTCCTAAATTGCGGGACTCTTCCGAAACCTTCGGTACTGGTGGTCACCCTACTCAGAACAGACATCGAGGGACACAATCGGTAATGTAAGTCGAGGTCTTTATATCTGTTGTACCGCCGCCGCCCAGCGTATGTGCTTCCCATCGAAGCGTTCCGATATTCGATTTCCATCGTAGGTAATGGAAGAAATGTATATTTGGACAACGGTACTGGGTATTTGTCCCTTACTATATTCTGTTTTGTGTTGTTTCCGTAGTGGACCTAAGCCATACTTATCACCGCCAGGGAGGCGTGCATAGTGTAATAACTTCATTCATTCATTCATTCATTCATTCATTCATTGATTCATTCTTAGTTTTCTGTCCATGGACAGTCTTTCCCTGCAAACTCAGAATTCGCCAATCTTTCCTATTTTCTGCCTTTGACTTACTTACTTACTTACTTACTTACTTACTTACTTACTTACTTACTGGCTTTTAAGGAACCCGGAGGTTCATTGCCGCCCTCACATAAGCCCGCCATTGGTCCCTATCCTGAGCAAGATTAATCCAGTCTCTACCAACATATCCCACCTCCCTCAAACCCATTTTAATATTATCTTCCCACCTACATCTCGGCCTCCCCAAAGGTCTTTTTCCCTCCGGCCTCCCAACTAACACACTATATGCATTTCTGGAACCGCCCATACGTGCCACATGTCCTGCCCATCTCAAACGTCTGGATTTTATGTTCCTAATTATGTCAGGTGAAGTATAAAATGCGTGCAGCTCTGCGTTGTGTAACTTTCTCCATTCTCCTGTAACTTCATCCCTCTTAGCCCCAAATATTTTCCTAAGAACCTTATTCTCAAATACCCTTAATCTCTGTTCCTCTCTCAAAATGAGAGTCCAAGTTTCACAACCATACAGAACAACCGGTAATAGAACTGTTTTATAAATTCTAACTTTCAGATTTTTTGACAGAAGACTAGATGACAAAAGCTTCTCAACGGAATAATAACAGGCATTTCCCATATTTATTCTGCGTTTAATTTCCTCCCGAGTGTCATTTATATTTGTTACTATTGCTCCAAGATATTTTAATTTTTCCACCTCTTCGAAGGATAAATCTCCAAATTTTATAGTTCCATTTCGTACAATATTCTGGTCACGAGACATAATCATATACTTAGGCTAGTCTTTTCGGGATTTACATCCAACCCTATCGCTTTACTTGCTTCAACTAGAATTTCCACGTTTTTCCCTAATCGTTTGTCGATTTTCTCCTAACATATTCACGTCATGCGCATAGATAAGAAGCTGATGTAACCCGTTCAATTCCAAACCCTCTGTGTTATCCTGAACTTTTCTAATGGCATATTCTAGAGCGAAGTTAAAAAGTAAAGGTGACAGTACATCTCCCTGCTTTAGCCCGCAGTGAATTGGAAAAGCATCAGATAGAAACTGGCCTATACGGACTCTGCTGTAAGTTTCACTAAGACACATTTTAATTAATCGAACTAGTTTCTTGGGAATACCAAATTCAATAAGAATATTATATAAAACTTCTCTCTTAACCGAGTCATACATATTTATTCTGTGCTTAATTTCCTCCCGAGTATCATTTATATTTGTTACTGTTGCTCCAAGATATTTGAACTTCTCCACCTGTTCAAAAGATAAATTTCCAATTTTTATATTTCCATTTCGTACAATATTCTCGTCACGAGACATAATCATATACTTTGTCTTTTTCGGGATTTACTTCCAAGCCTATCTCTTTACTTGCATCCAGTAAAATTTCGCGTTTTCCCTAATCGTTTGTGGATTTTCTCCTAACATATTCACGTCATCTGCATAGACAAGCAGCTGATGTAACCTCCTCTTAGTCTCCGCATATGATTCATACATCTTAATGCCGTTTATCGTCTGATATCTTCTTCTGTCCCGAACTCTTATTCCGTTTACCATTACTTCCAGTGCATCCTTCAGTAGACATTTTTTTCTCAGCAAGTGACCAAACCAGATCCTTTTCTTTTCCTGATCAGTTTCAGCATCATTTCTTCTTTACCCACTCTTTCCAACACAGTTTTATTTCTTGTTCTGTCTGTCCATTTCACACTCTCCATTCTTCTGCATATCCACATTTAAAATTCTTCTAGTTGTTTCTCTTCACTTCGTCGTAATGTCCATGTTTATGCACGATACAAAGTCACACTCCATATAAAGTACAATAGAACCTCTATTATCCGTGGTAATAAAGCGGTGGCCTGAACGATTAATCGAAAAAATCTTATAATGCATTCCATAAAAGATTTTCGTAATTTTAGTGAAGAATACTGGCACTTTCGTATTTTCCTGTATGACCTTGTATGTAACACGCTGGGTAGAGGATCAGAAGTTCACTAATTTAAGTCTGGTTGTCAATGACGGGTTTTTAAGGGTCAAGGAAACTTATTGTAATGCCTGTGTGTGGAAAGATAGGAATAGTGGAGGTCTAGTGTTGTAAACTTACATACTTTATACACTTTATTCTTAAGTTTTATTAAATTATACACAGTTGTAACTCCAGTCTCATATTCTGATGCGAGGTGAATTACAGTTTTTCTTCCCCCATACCACTCTTTTTTTAGATACTTAGCACAACACGATTTCTTTTCATGCCCATGGAAGACATTTTATACATAAGTTAGGGAGTCTATAAAGTAAGCTTACAACTCTAACAGTAGACCATGCTTGTAATGCAAGGGGGGATTAAGGGGATATATCCCCTCCCGAAATTTTGAGAAAGATACGAAACAAGAAACAAAAATAATGTTAATTTTAATTTTTGAATGTACATAGGAATTAGACAGTTTTCCACGTAAATTCTCTTTGCTAAAATGTTAAATTCCAAGAACTGCAGGAAGACAAACACAGAGTTCTTACTTCAAGACAGAGAGTCATGAAGAGTATTTTAGGCTTGTAATTTTCCTTCTCTTCTTACACTATTTCATTAGTCAGCTCAAGGACAGGTTTTTAAATCGTAAGGGAATCCTGAAGTTCATACAAACTTTCCTGCCTAAAAACATAGTGCGAGCATCAGATGAAGATTTAGAAACTGCTGTTCAGGCTGTAGTAAATCAGTGGCCCAATGATGTTGATGCATCACCAGAGTCTTTCTTCAATGAATTGAAGATGTGGAGAAGAAATTTCCTTGATCAAAAAAATCTTCACCTAATACCTACTCTTTTTATATCATCTTTGAACAGGTGCAATGAAATTATTTTTCCCTGCACTCGCAAGGCGCTGAAACTTTTCTGCACGTTGCCTGTAACTACAGCAACACCAGAACGGTCGTTCTCAACATTGCGGTATTTGAAAACTTACTTGAGGAGCACGATGGGAGCAGGCAGATTAAATGGACTGGCCTTGATGTATACATAAAAATGTAGAAGTAAAAACTCATGAAGTACTGGATGAAATGTCTAAGAAGTCTCGTCGCCTTCTTCTGTAAATGTAATTGTCATTGTTTTTGTATTGCAGGCATTGTAAATGTTAAAATTAAAAAATTATGGTTTATTTAACAACGCTCGCAATTGCCGAGGTTATATCAGCGTCGCCGGTGTGCCGGAATTTTTTCCCTCAGGACTCCTTTTACATGCCAGTAAATCGACTGATATGAGGCCTGTCGCGTTTAAACACACTTAAATGCCATCGAGCTGGGTTTGGGTAGAACCCGCAACTTCGAGCACAGAAGGCAATACCGACTACGCTACTCAGGCCAACTTGTAAATGTTTGTGACTTGGAAACAAATTTTGAGTATATAAACTTATTTCTCATTACTCCATTTTTACTCTCTCCTCAAATCCCTCCCCAAAAAAAAATCCTGCGTCCGCCCCTGCTTGTAATAACACTATCTAGAAAAAACGTGCTAATGTAATGACGTGCAGTACCTATTTCATATATTTTGTAGCAAAAAAGTGATAGAAAGACAGTCGGATAATCTGCCAATCGGTTAATAGAGTGACGGGGTTCTACTGTACTTCACTAGTCTATTCTTTAGTTCATTTTTCCAGAGTTCCGCAGAAGATGCGCTTTTTGTATTAGGCTAAATGAGTATGTAATTTGTGGCCCGAAAAAATAGAAACCTCGACGCTGAAGGAAAGGTAAAAGATAGAAAATACATAGAAAGAAGGAAAAGAAGAATGAAAGAAGGAGAAAGGAAGGGAGGCGGAGAAAATGAGGAACAAATAAGTTAATATATAAGAAAAGAGAATAGAAAATGCAACTTATAATGACAGACATGTATTGTAGAATCTTAGGCTATATTAAACACGATGTTCTAGAATTCAAGTAAAAAAAGTAGACAGGTCTATATTGACAATTTTATATTTGTATTGTATATGGTTGGGTTACGGGGAGAAGGGAGTGGAACGTAGCTGATAATAGCAGTAACTTTTACGATGACTCGATACACTGTAGCACTGACAGACTTCGAGCTCAGTTTATGTACTGAATGAGGTACCAGGAAGACAAATTGGAACTTAGCTTGGAATACATATAATCAATTGCCTTTTAATCACTGTGATTCGGCACATACGTGGAACAGTAGTTGGGATGAAGAAATTCAATCCTACTCACCTATTCGATACTCCATGGTGAGAAGAGAGTGGAACGTAGCTGATATTCGTAATTTGATACTACCGCGTTAACTCAGTATGCATGCTATGCGATCCAGTATCCCAGTCCTGAGGCAGGAGGCTAAACGTGTGAATTCACAAGCTCTGTTTATATGTACAGTACGATTATTTAGTCCTGACAGTCGCCGGCGATTTGCGCCTGGGTGAGGCGAGTCCATTTAGTTACGCCAAGGGGTGTTTGAGTTAGTTACTCGCTTGCCTTCGGAATGATCGGATACGTGCGGTAGAGCAGCAGTATGTTTCCACTATTGCATTCCTTTACTGACCGCTCGCCCTTATCTCTACTGCGGAGCTCTACCCACTACTCCTATTACTTCCCCTCTTTCACATCGCCGTGCTGTCAGGACTAAATAATCGATCTGTAAAAATAATCATAATAATATAAACATCGTTGTTTTAGTGATATGTACAAGGAAAGAAAAATGAAAGTCAGATGAAAGTAGGTGGTAACCTAATTTAATCATCAGTATCATTACCTTTGTTTGTTTTATAAATGCTGATCGTGTAACATTTCAGGGTATTCCCTGTTTCGTCCTCTCTGAATTAGGCCTAACACACAGTGATCCTTTCTCATGGGATACATTACTTAATCCAATAATACGGGATGAAGCGGACTAAATAAGTTTCCTTTCGAGATATGAATTAGGACAGTGAGTTAAACATTAAAGTCTAATATTATTGTGGTCTTTTGTGAACGGATTTCGAGAAGGTTAGCATCTTTAGCTGAATTTTGGAATGCGTATTCCAGGAAAACGAGAGACATTGGAGAGGTGGTTTGAAGAATTTTATAGAGCAAATAATTACCAATAAATGTGTTCTTATTGGTTTGTTGTGTGACATTGACGGTTTGACCAGCGAATAGGGATTATAAAGAATGGACACTGAGCGAATTTTCCTGTGTTTTGTTTCTCTGTGCGCCAGCGGCTAGTTCCACTTTCAAGCGCTAGAGGTAGTGTAATCGAGCATACGCTAAGATAATAGAGTTGAGACACAGGATCCAAACATCGCCTACCCCATTGCATAATCCAGTAACGCTTTGCTTCAAATAAATTCAAGTTAACAGCTTTTCCTTATTTCTCAGTGACAAACTAGTTGTAATAATAATATTTTATATTTCAGATATCATAAATTATATTATAAAATAATATAATACATTATAAAATTAAGTATCGAATTCGTTTAATAGTTGTATATAATATTATATAGGTATATGGTTTTACTTCTAGTAAGAGTTTTGTTTTTTCCATTTTCAGCGATATCAAATCATTACGTATTTTAATTGTTGTTGGGGTCAACGTCTCAACTCTCATTATAAAGGAACTCTAGAGTCTAGATATTACAGTTAATGAAGGATTTTTTATTTTATGGATGCAATTTATTTTATTTGCGTACATAATGTACCTAGATGTATTAATTGTATGTGTTATATTTCCGCTGTGTCGACTGCTAGCTGGTGTGATGTCAGCGCCAACTCTAGGGAGAAAGCTGAATCTGAAGCTCTAGCTGGCTTGAAGGTCATTGAAATCGGTCCGGCTACATCAGAGGTACCGACGCGAAGTGTCCATTCTTTATAATCCCTATTCGCTGGTTTGACCTTAATAGTTTTATTGAAGATCGATAACAAAGTATGTGATAGCAATACATGGCAACCGTGCGTTCAGTGATGGTAGAAGCAAGCCAGAAGCAAGAGAAGAGAAGGAATGAGGAAGTGTACAGCCACCGATAGGCCTACCGCTCTGTGAGACGATGTTGCCATCAATTCACTTGTCTTTATATGAATGTCTGAAAAATCGTTCACAAACGACTAAAATGATATTAGAGTGTTATGTTTAACTTCTCTCCTTGATTTATTTCTCAAAAAGATCCTATTTAGTCCCATTTGTGCCCATATAGTACAGTCAATTTATTTGTATGGAGTAGCCTATATACACAGTGATTGAGGAAGATTTACAGCCCCTTACGGAGCTTATTTCCGAAGACATTCTGAGCAAAAGCTGTCATCTAAACATTTGTTCTAATCTCAATATTTTCAGAATTACACTAATTTCGTTACTGTACAGTTAGTCTCTTCTTTTCTATGTACTGTATTTCTTGATTTATTTATTTTTTTTGTATATACTAAGCAATTTGAACAGGGAATTATTAAAACTTCATGCGGTTTCTTTATCCACATGGACTAAGTGCGTCTTAATTATGCCAAACATTTTATTCAAGCTAGAAGAAGAAAGTTTAAGTTGGCATTTTTTGTCATATTTGGGAAAAAAGAATTAGTCACTTCTCGTCCACGACTGTGCAGAGAACAACAAGACTTTCCGTTGTATTTCGGGAGAATGTGCATATAACATTTCTAATCGCACGCCTTCAATAATAATCTTAATCTGCGAACAAAATATTATATGCCAACATACTTTAAAAGTAACTAATTACGTTTATTTTAATATGAGAATCGAAAGATTGAAGAAATATGTTTCATGTGTGATATGAGTTATCGTTTTCACTTGAATTTAATTTTTGAAAGAGACTTTATCCAGGGAATATTATAGACCTTTCTTGTTGTAATATCACGTATTCCACATTTTTTGATTGTCAGATAATGACTGGGGAGTGGTATTCAGTTATTATCAAACTATCAGAGATTACGTTTTTACCTATTCAAGTTTGTCTCCGTTCATCTCTATCTAGGTTATCGTGTGCATCTTTTATCGTTAATGCGGCATTATTCATGATGAAAATGTTGAACTTCAACTAGAATGTGAGTAAATGTGATCATTCGGTCTAGATACGTTATAGTTGGGTCTTAAGTTAGTCATATTTTTGACGCATGATATTTAAGATTGTTTTAGCAGATGAATGATATTGGGCAAAAGACTTAATTAAGAGAGAAGGTTTATAAAATATTCTTATTCCATTTGGTATTCTGAAGGAACTAGTTCGATTAATTAAAATGGTTCTCATTGAAACGTATAGCAGAGGTTTTAGCTTTGCTCCAGAATTTGCCATTAGGAAAGTCCTGGACAACAGAGAAGGTTTCGAATTTAACTGGTTACATCAGCTAATTGTTTATGCGGATGATGTGAATATATTAGCAGAAAATCCACAAACTATTAGGGAAAAATATAAATTTTACTTCAAGGAAGTAAAGAGATAAGTTTGGAAGTAAATCCCGAAAGGAAAAAGTATGATTATATCTCGTGACCAAAACATAGTACGAAATGAAAATATAAAAATTGGAAATTTATCCTTTAAAAATGTGGAAAAATTCAAATATCCTAGACCAGTAGTAACAAATATAAATGATACTCGGGAGGAACGTAAACGCAAAATAAATATGGAAAATCCTTGTTATTATTCGGATGAGAAATTTTTATAATCCAGTCTGCTATTAAAAAAAATAAAAGGTAGAATTGAAGGACTCAGAGCCAAAGGCGACTAACCCACAATTACAATATGAGTAAATAAGAGTTGATATTAAGAGGATCCTTACAGAAATGATTGGTTTCACAATTTATTTTAAATGGTCTACATTGAATAAACACAAAACAACAATGTATAGTTTTGAAAGAAGGCTTAATAATGAACAATACAAAATTGTGGGTTGGTCGCCTTTGGCTCTGAGCCTTTCAATTTATATAACAGTTATATTACCGGTTGTTCTGTATGGTTGTGAAACTTGTAGTCTCACTTCGAGAGAGGAACAGAGATTAAGAGTGTTTGAGAGTAAGATGCTTAGAAAAATATTTGGGGCTATGGGGGATGAAGTTACTGAAGAATCAAGAAAGTTACACAACACAGAACTGCGCGCAATGTATTCTTCACCCGACATAATTAGAAACATTAAACCCAGACGTTTGAGATGAGCAGGGCATGTAGCACGAATGGGCGAATCAAGAAATGCATACAGAGTGCTAGTTGGGAGGCTGGAAGGGGGGAAAAACTTTGGGGAGGCCGAGACGTAGATGGAAGGATTATTAAAAAGTATTTTAGGGAGGTGGAATAGGATGGATGGAACTAGATTAATCTTGCTCAGGATAGGGATCGATGGCGGGCTTATGTGAGGGCGGCAATTAAACTCCAAGTTCTCTAAAAGCCATTTGGAAGTAAGTAAAGTAAATTATATTGATCTCGGGTAAAACGTTAAATTTCTATGGAATTGTACTATTTATTGAAAATTTGAACCAAATTGCATGCTATTTTCAGCTCTATTTCCTTCGAGGGACTTCGAGTGAAATACTGTTTTGAGCCTTACCACATGACAGAAAAAGAACTATAAGAAAGTGTCAATAAATATTGATATGTGTAGAAATTGTAGTTTATTTCGAAAGTAATTGCATTTCGATATGCTGAGTTACCATGTCCTGTCCTGCATTGGAAGAAAGGTGTAGAAAGAAGTGAGTGTTGTTCAGCCCTGGGATGTACGAAATAGTAGACGAATTGGAGAATTGAGAAAGACTAGTAGAAAGGGAGGTCCGAGTCAATACCGATGCGGAGGAGCACGTTTTATGGACGAGCAGAGCCCATTTCCCTGTCGTATCCCTTTAAGAACCCTCACAAACACCACCGAATACTGGGAAAGCATCGCAAGAGGGCCAGTGCACCCCCCTCTCCCACTCGTCACAGCACTCGGGGTAATGAGAAAGCAATGAACACGAACAGCATAGAATCTCTTTCTTGTTTTCATAGTCTTGGAGGGATGGTCATCTCTCACTCGGACACAAATAATCTTGGCTCAGACGTATTTCGCAGTGAACTGAATTCTTAAGACAAGAACCAGAGTGTGAAAAGTGAGACGTACTTACGCCGGGATTAGATTTCCTCGTAGTACTTATATATCCTTACCTTCATTCCAGTTGACAAAGCAGTAGTCGTCAACAAATTCTGAATCCTCTTGGCAAAGGCCGTGGACTTTCGTCACAGATTATTTGAAGATTTGTAGTGAATAAATCGTCTTTGAATTAGGTCTCTCCGGACAATTAGATCAGAGATGGTCATTGATTTGCATTTGCAATGTGTTCATTATTCTTATGCAGACGATATAGTTTTACTTTTTGGTGGAAAAACCTGATATGATAATTCAAATAATGGAATTAAATTAATAACACAAATGGTTTCACATAAGTTATCTATCAACGAAAATAAAACCTCTTTTGCTTATTGTAAGCGTTATTATAGAATAGTTTTTTATTTATAGACCTAGGTTTATTGTATCTACATATTTATAGTTAGAAATAAATTTACGTTTATTTTATTTTTTTATTTTATTGCATTTTTATTTATGTAATTATTGTATTATTATAATGGTATTATTATATATTATTATATATCACTGCCACCGGGTATATACCCAATTGTTGTGTTAATACATACATACATAATTATTTCATTCTCATTATCTGAAAAATGTAACAAACCTCCTACATCTATATTAACAATTACTTACTTACTTACTTACAAATGGCTTTTAGGGAACACGAAGGTTCATTGTCGCCCTCACATAAGTCCGCCATCGGTCCCTATCCTCAGCAAGATTAATCCATTCTCTATCGTCATATACCATCTCCCTCAAATCCAATGTAATATTATCCTCCCATTTACGTCTCGATCTCCCCAAAGGTCTTTCTCCCTCCGGCCTCCCAATTAACACTCTATATGCATTTCTGGATTCGCCCATACGTGCTACATACCCTGCCCATCTCAAAAATCTGGATTTAATGTTCCTAATTATGGCAGGTGAAGAATACGATGCATGCAATTCTCCGTTATGTAACTTTCTCCATTCTCCTGTATCTTCATCCCTCTTAGCCTCAAATATTTCCCTAAGAACATTATTCTCAAACACCCTTAATCTCTGTTCCTCTCTCAAAGTGAGAGTCCAAGTTTCACAGCCATACAGAAGAACCGGTAATAGTATAACTGTTTTATCAATTCTAACTTTCAGATTTTTTGACAGCAGACTAGATGACAAAAGCTTCTCAACCGAATAATAACAAGCATTTCCTATATTTATTATGCGTTTAATTTCCTCTCGAGTGTAATTTATATTTGTTACTGTTTCTCCAAGATATTTGAATTTTTCAACCTTTTCGAAGGATGAATGTCCAATTTTTATATTTCCATTTCGTACAATATTCTGGTCACGAGATATAATCATATACTTCGTCTTTCCGGGATTTACTTCCAAACCTATCGCTTTACTTGCTTCAAGTAAAATTTCCGTGTTTTCCCTAATCTTTTGTGGATTTTCACCTAACATATTCACGTCATCCGCATAGACGAGAAGCTTATGTAACCCGTTCAATTCCAAACCCTGTCTGTTATCCTGAACTTTACTAATGGCATATTCTAGAGCGAAGTTAAAAAATAAAGGTGATAATGCATCTCCTTGCTTTAACCACAGTGAATTTGAAAAGCATCAGATAGAAACTGGCCTATACGGACTCTACTGTACGTTTCACTGAGACACATATATTAACTATTAAATTACATAATTAAAATTGTTGTCTTATACAGCGTAAGAGTCCAATTAATAAGGAGTCCTCTGAAGTTAAGTATTTAGGCATACATTTTGACAGTCATTTGAAATGGAACCAACACATTAATTATCTTTGTAATAAATTACGTAAAATAAAATATCATTCTGTTTTATTCAGGAATTACTTGTCAATAAGTTTATTACGCACAATATAGTGAACTTTATTTCAATAGGTAATTATGTATGGAATTATAGGATGGGGTAGCTTATTTAAATACAATTTTAATGCTCTCTATTTATTACAGAAGATAATAATTAAAATATGTCTTCATGAACGTATTGATTTTCCATCTCAAAAATTTTTTTAGACTTTAATGTTCTTAAAATAAGACAAGCTTATTATATTGTATTAATAAAATTCATACATAAAAATCGAAATAATTTTGTATTGTATTCTCATATATAATTATATTCTCATATATATACTCCTCCTCCCATGATACATTAAAAGCATCGTAGCGGGCCGCTTTAGTGTATGAGCGGAAGCTCCGTCTTCAAAGTTCGCCATCATACTGCAGAGTCACCACTGCACCGACACTGAATGACGTACAGTATGCATACGTCGCTCGCAAGACCCGCTCTTTAAAGCACACTGCGCTCATTTCTCAGAATCACGTAATGTGCCCAGCCCTGGACTAGAGGAACAAAAGTGTTTCACAAGCACATCTCTTAGCCATGGTACCTACTTTGGCCCAAGGTTATATAATAAAATAATTGAAAAATATACCCAAATTTGGAAAATTTTAGTATCAGAAATTTAAAAAACAGCGTCAGGAATTTAATTTTTGAGGAATATACAGTATATTGATTTAATATGTATACAGGGTGTTTAAAAAATACGGGGCATAATTTCAGGTATGTATTTCCCACATGTACACAATCAAAATAGTTCATTACAACATGTGTCCGAAAATGCTTTATTTCCGAGTTATGGCCTTCACAACATTGAAATTCACCGGAACGTTTTTCTTTCCGCCGGTCGTTGCCGTCAAAGGAGACATTAAGAGGGCACTCTGACAATTCATTCCGAGGCGAAGGTTACATTCAGTGTTGTGTAGGCGTTAGACAGTGCGACATGTATTCAAATCAAGAGCTGGCAGAGATACACTTCATGTACGGTAAGGCGCTGGCTCGTCGTTTGTACCAGGAGAGGTACCCACAGCGACAATGTCCAGATCGGAAGACATTAAATTTGTACGTCTCCATTACCGTCTGTGCGAGTATGGAAAATTTAACTCTCCTGGTTTGGGAAGGGGACGACCAAGATCTACAACTCCAGAAGTACAGAGGAGATTCTGGAGGCTGTGAACATGACTCCTTCTATCAGCACACGAAGGGTAGCGTTGCAAGTCAATGTTCCTCATACGACTGTCTGGAGACTGTTGAAAGAGTAACTTATCAAATGTATCCTTATCATTTGCAACGTGTACAGGCCCTGTCACCAGCAGATTACCCTGCACGAGTTAGGTTCTGTCAGTGGTTCTTGCAGCAGTGTGGTGTAAATCCGAACTTTCCTGCCATAGTATTATTTACAGATGAAGCACAGTTCACACGAGATGGCATAATAAATTTCCACAATCAGCATGTATGGGCGAATGAAAACCCACGTGCAACTGTTCCATCTCATCACCAGGTGCGGTTCTCCCTCAACATGTGGGCCGGTATCATTGGTGATCGATTAGTTGGACCCCATGTACTTGTAAACAGACTTACGGGGCAGGCGTACACAAACTTCCTGGAAAACACCATACCTCATGTTTTAGAAGACACTCCACTGATCAATCGTCAACACATTCACTTCTTGCATGATGGCACACTTCAGTCGTGCGGCTCGCCGGTACTTGGATCGAAGGTTTCCTGATCGATCGATGGATAGGTAGAGGTGGCCCAATTGCTTGGCCTCCACGCTCATCTGATCTGAACCCTCTCGATTTCTACTTGTGGGGCCATTTAAAATCATTGGTTTATTCGTCTCCGGTGCCTGATTTGGAATCCCTTCGGAATCGAATTGTGGCATGTTCTGAGGACATACTCAATACTCCTGGAGTTTGGGATCGTGTTCGCAGGTCAATGAGACATCGATGTGAGGTCTGTATTCAAGCAGGAGGTGGACATTTTGAACATCTTCTGTAATGACAACGACCTGCGGAAAGAAAAACGTTTCGGTGAATTTCAATGTTGTGAAGGCCATAACTCGGAATTGAAGCATTTCCGGACACATGTTGTGATGAACTATTTTGATTGTCTACATGTGGGAAATACATACCTGAAATTATGCCCCGTATTTTTTAAACACTCTGTATGTATTTGTATGAGTTGAATTGTTAAAATTGAAATTGTATTTTTAAAGTAAATTATTACTATAATTTTTTTCTTTGTGTCTAATAATTATCTTTGTTTGTGTTAAGCATGTGTTTAGATAACTCCCTGAACACGTGTTGTTACTACTTCAGGGAAGAATTAAGACTGTATTTTTGTACTTGTTATTTTACCAACAATGAACAATTTTTTGTACATGTGCTTTATTTTGTACAATATTCCATGTTCTAGCAAACCCAATGCGAGTCGGTTTTGTCAAATAGAAAAAAGTGCATGACAATGTAAATATAGAACTAATCCTATCAACATGTAGCAGTATTTGCTCATGAGAAAAAGGATTTTCAGGGGAGAGAACTACGCCGGGTTTGGACAGCCCTGGGCCCCGAGGTGTCGAATCTAATTAGCAATTTTGATGGCGCTCCGCTCTGAAGCCCCAGGCATCCGCTCTGTCATCGATATTGTCATCTTTTCATGGGCGGTTCCACTCGTTCAGCCATTGAATTTGCAGCCAGACTCTGTTCACGCATACAAGAGCACGATACATCGTAAATCCGTTCGTCCGCTTTCACGTTACAACTTTTACTCCAAGGGATTAGCCCGCAGTGCGCATACAAACGACGTAGAGATAACTGAATGCCTTAACAGTTACTTTCTCATTTGGAACTTCTCTATGTACCATATTTAACTTACGCTTAAGTTGATTTTACATTTAAACGTGTGCGTCTAAAGCCAAAATCTGAATCATTTAGATCCCTTTAATGTTGCGAATACTAAAAGCCTAATGCGTCTCACATTTTACACTTCGTTGCCTGTTTTGTCCATAAAATACCTCCGCAGTTCCACCTGACGTCCTACAGAGATAGTTTCTGTACAATGCCAATCGAAAAGGTGGACAGTAAATGAAAATATTCTCAAAGCAAAGGAAATTTGGATGTGAAACGTGTAACAAGCGACCAATAAATTCACTTGAAATTCTCTCATTCTGGACTAATATTCTTTTACTTACCGTAAAATGATCTGATACTGCCGGTTTACGTGTTTGAAAGAAAAGTATACTGAAGATTTCTTCTTATTCTTCTTCTATAACACCAGCACTAAATCTCCAGGCCCTTTCAGATTCTTAGTTACTTTGATCACCATCATCGAAATCTTCTGACTTATGTCTTTCCCTAAGATGTACAAAGTTTTTTCAAGAGTGATGTGTCACTTATTATATCTGATTTTTATTAATTCATTTAGTATTCTGCCCAAGGGCAGGTCTTTCACTACGAACACATTTTTCTCCAATCTTTCCTATTTTCTGCCTTCCTCTTTGTCTCCTTATATGACCCACATATCTTAATATCGTCTCTCATTTGATATCTTCCTCTAACCCAAACCCTTATCCCGTTCACAATTCCTTCAAGTGCATCCTTCAGTAGATAGTTTCTTCTCAGTCAGTGACCCAAACAATTCCTTTTCCGCTTCATGATCAGTTTCAGCATAACCCACTCTTTCCAACACAGCTTCATTTCTTATTCTGTCTGTCCAATTCTCACGTTCCATTCTTCTCCATATCCACATTTCAAATGCTTATATTCGTTTCTCTTCACTTCGCCGTAACTTCATGTTTCTGCCCCAATAAATTCCACACTTCATACAAAGAACTTCACTAGTCTCTTCTTTAGTTCTTTTTCCAAAAGTTCGCAGAAGATGCTCCTTTTTCTGTTAAAGATCCCTTGGCCATTGCTATCCTCCTTTTGACTTCCTGGCAGCAGCTCATGTTACTGCCTATAGTACACCCAAGTATTTGAAGCTGTCCACTTGCTCTACTGCCTCATTTAGAATTCTCAATTTTATCTTCTTTATTTTTCTTCCTATGACCATGGTCTTCGTCTTATTTGCATTTAACTTCATCCCATACTGCTCACAGCTGTCATTTAGCTCCAGTAGCATATCCCTTAGTATCATCTCCTCTTCTGCTAATAACGCCATATCATCAGCAAATATTATACACTTTATTCTTCTTCCTCCTACTATCACTCCTTCCATGTTCTGAAAACAGTTCTTTCCTAAATCATCCAAGTAGATGTTGAACAGAGTAGGTGATAAAGGGCATCCTTGTCGTACTCCTCTCCCAATTTCACTTCCTTCTGACTCGTTTCATATAAAGATTACTGAACAGTCTTCTCTCTTTCCAACACACACCAATTTTCTTTAGGATCCCCATCGGTGTATTCCAATCCACTCTGTCAAAAGCCTTTTTTAAGTCTACATATAATACATACACTTCTTTATTCTTCTCTAGGTATCTTTCGCCGATTGTTCGTAGAAGTCCAATTGCATCTCTTGTACCTTTCCCTTCCTTGAAACCAAACTGCTCTTTTTCCAACTGTTCTTCCATCTTAGAATATAAACATCGATTCAGTATTCGGAAGAGAATCTTCGCCGAGTGCGATATTACTCTGATAGTTCTGAACTCATTACTTTTCTCGGCATTATTTTCTGAGTTTTACATTTTGATTCATATCATTTACATCACAAACAGTTTCAAGTCTGACATTCATTGTGCAATAATTTTATTTTCATATTAATTTAAGAACTTATTTAATGTTCTATATCTAGATATTTTATCTTCTACTTCTATCAAGTATTAGGGCCAAGAATGCTCGGGTCCCATATTTACGTCTTTTTCATGTAGTCCTACTAATAATCGTCTTTCGGTCTATGTTCTTAAATTTGCTTTGGGATTCTGTCCTGGGAAGATATAAAACTATTTTAGCGCTGTGTAGTAACGGTTATCCTGCCTGACCATGAAACGAGCGGGCCCGGGTTCAAATCCTGGTTGGGACATGTTGCCTGGTTAAAATTTTTCCGGGGTTTTCCCTCAACCCATTAAGAGAAAACGCTGTGTAACTTTCGGTGCTGGACCATAGACTCATTTCATCCGCATTATCACCTTTATGATGCTAAATGAACTCACTAAAAATATATGTATATAACTATTTTAATTAATATATTTGAACTGTTCAAATACACAGACTTCCAAATAGGCCCAATTCTTTTCTACAATTACTCGTTAATTTGGAGATACTAATGTGTTTGTTACATCTCTTCTATTAATCGAATAATTCAAATTCGTGACTTGTTTGTCCGCAAAGATAAGTCTAGCCCAGTGATTAGAATCTTTAACATGACTGTACGATCTTGACAAAATGTGGAATGACACCTGAGCACGACTACGTAACTTACTCCTTCTGGGGGTGCTAGTGTGTTTTTATACAGGGACATCATTTTATTTTTACTTCAGTCTTTTATTGTACCTGAGTTTTTTAATTACTTCACTCCCACCCCTTCTACTAATGAAGTTCAACCGTCCTCCACACAAATCTAAAACCGCATATACAGTAGTAGCCTTACGGTCATAGTAAACAGTACGTTCCAAAAATATGTTCGCGTTTTCCAGTGACGAAAGAGCTTTCAATATTGCATCTTTTTCGCACAGGTACTGTCGTCCATTTGCCTACGTCGCATTCCGGTTTTCCCCACCTGCTTATATTCGCCTCTCTGTAAAGGCTAGTGGCTGGGCTATCTTAGCTCTTTTCTGAAAACATTAATTTGTGTTAGGAATTGGACGTCTACGTAATATTATAAAACTGTTTAAAATATCTTAAATAAAAGGGCCTCGTTAAGTAATTAACTGTGACGTGATGAGTAATTTTATCTTTTCGGACCGAGCAGAAGTGAAGATTGAATTTACAGTACGTTAGGTACTCTTTTACAGAGTAGGTACAGAATTAATTATTTTCAACGTGAGTTACTAGTAGCCTACGAAGGACGAAACTGGTAATTAGAATTAAACACATTAGAACTGAAGCCTGTATCGAAATGAACGGTCACCATTTTGAAAAATGTGTTTAAATATCCACATTATGATTATTTTTCAATTTAACTTCATTCTCTATAGTGTACGCTAATGTACTGTAGACGGTATAATATACACTGCATAATGAATACGTCCACATGGACACCTCAGTTCGTGAATAAAAACATTCATTGTTAATACTGTACTCTATTTTGATTAAACAAAAAACCAATGAAAATTATCAAACTCAAAACCGTAATATTTCCTAGTTTGCGTAAATGGATGAACTACTTTTTTCCTTCCTGTACATGACAAAGTGATTTGTTTGTACATTACGCCAGTATCATCGAACTCCAGTCGTGGAAGGGGGTGTTTCCGGTTCTCAACCGTTGATCCAAAGGTATAGCCAGGTTAATATTAGAAATGTTAGTAAAAATAAAATTATGTCCCTGTATAAAACAGCAATATGTATGTTTGTTCTGGCATTAAAGTATTATTATTATTAATTCTCTTCCTTTCCAGTTTCTGATTAGATCATCTACAAACTTACTTAAAAATTTGTGTAACATGGAACCTTGCACCCACAAAAATATCTTTCGACTAGCTTCACAAGGACGAATCTTTATGAATGTAATATATTTAACTTCGAAATTTGTATAACTCTTCTGCAGGTTCACGAAACTTTCTCTGCAGCTTGAATAAACGTAGTAAGTTAAAAAGGAATGTTACATTCTTTGTGCGTCTCCCCTCTATCTGACAAGGAACATCTAATTACAAGAAAGCCCCTCCGCTATGTACCTGCGCTCCCTCAAGTTATTCATGAGCCCACCTCCCACAGCAGTCTTCCTAATTCCGCATTCGCGCGCCGCTGAAATGTCGCGGAATTTACATCTCAGAACGCGGTAACGCGTCTCCAACTGTTATTGTACTCCAAGATTGTTCTGGGACCAGAAATCGCCTGCAGAAAAGCGCTGCATTTGTTTTCACGCAGCTGTGATATTCTTGAAAAGGAGAGATGATGCCTGTACAAGAAGGAATGAATCCATTCTCTGCGTTGAATTTAGTGATTATTACATAGATCTCAGAAATAGTAAAGAGGCCCCATTACACTGACATTAGCCTTTTGTTCATCGTGTCAATTTTATTGGGTCATTCATTCAGTTAATTATTATTACCATTATTATTATTATTATTATTATTATTATTACTATTATTATTATTATGTGCTTGGAGGATTTAGTAAAGAACTGTTTTCAGAACCTTGGAGGAGTGATAGTAGGAGGAAGAAGAATAAAGTGCGTAGAACTTGCTAATGATATGGCGTTGTTAGGAGAAGAGGATGTGATGCTAAAGAATATGCTACTGGAACTAAATCACAGCTGTGAGCAGTATGGAATGAAGATAAGTGCAAATAAGACGAAGGGAATGGTTATAGGAAGAAAAATATAGAAGATAAACTTGCGAATTCTAAATGATACAGTAGAGGAAGTGAACAGCTTCAAATGCTTGAGGTGTACTATAAGCAGTAACATGAGCTGCTACCAGAAAGTGAAAAGGAGGATAGCAATGGCAAAGGAAGCTATTTATAGAATTGGAACATATTCTACGGACTTCTGGAAAAAGAACTAAGGAAGAGACTTGTGAAGTGCTTTGTATGTAGTGTGACATTGTACGAAGCAGAAACATGGACATTACGACGAAGTGAAAAGAAGAGAATAGAAGCATTTGGAATATGGTTATATGGAGAAGAATGGAACAAGTGAAGTGGACAGACAGAATAAGAAATGGTCTGTGTTGGAAAGAGTCAGTGAAGAAAGGATAAGGCTGAAACAGATAAGGAAAAGAAAAAGCAATTGGTTGGGTCACTGACTGGAAAGAAATTGCCTACTGAATTATAGAAGTATTAGAAATGATATTCTTGAGGGCAGTTACTGTATATAGAATGCCAGATAAACAATATAATGAGGCAATAAGGGAACAACTGAACATATTTAATTTAAATAATGAAATAGGAGAATATCAAGAAAATACTGATCATGTGTCACGGATGCCAGATTCCCGCTTTCCCAAAAAGATCATACAGTATAATCTTCAAGGAGAAGAGAAAGAGGAAGTCCTATGGGGTATGGAATAGTTGCGCCCCTCGATCAAATCGGAGACCTAGGCATGGCATAGTTGCGCCCCGGAGAAATCAGGTAGAAGAATGGACATAGCATACATAGTTGCGCCCCGAAGAAATCAGGTAGAAGAATGGACATAGCATACATAGTTGCGCCCCGAAGAAATCAGGTAGAAGAATGGACATAGCATACATAGTTGCGCCCCGAAGAAATCAGGTAGAAGAATGGACATAGCATACATAGTTGCGCCCCGAAGAAATCAGGTAGAAGAATGGACATAGCATACATAGTTGCGCCCCGATGGGCATAATATACACGAAAATGATTGTCATAAAATAAATAAATGCTTTAAAATATTAGAGTGGTAGCTGCATTTTTAAGAACATCTGTTTATTTTACCGCTTCTGAATTTCTTGATCACGTGGTTTAAAAAACGGAGCCTATCGATATCGGTAGGCTATCGATAATCACTGCATAAACAGTAGAAAAACAGTTAATAAAGTACTTCATTCTGTTCATTTTAACGGTAGACTATCGATAAAAATTGCATAAAAGCAAAAAACAGTTAATAAAGTACTGCAAACTTCATGGTGTTCATTTTAACAGTATCGATAATGAATATTAAATCCAATAAGAAATCAATAAGGCTGGTTGATTATGAGGCTCGAGTTCCTGTAATGTCTTTTTTTTCTACCTATTTCATCGGGGCGCAACTATGCCATGCCCCTTTTTGTACCTGATGGGAACGGGGCGCAATCATGCCCTGTCCGACCTATGAAGAGATGGATGGACTAGTTTCTTTGAGAGGATGGAACATGTTGAAAGACCTAGTCCCAGAAGTTGATGATGATGATAATGATGATGATGATGATGATGATGATGATGATGATGAAATATTGATAGTCCTTAATTTTTAAGTACCGGTACGAGGTTCTATGGTCTTATGAAGGAGATTTTATATATCCATTCCCTGCTGTCTCGACCTATATAGGGTTTGTGTTAGGGATTTGCTTTCCTTGCTGGGTTGCCTTCACTTCGGTAATGGAGTCTCAATTGTCCCCCGCATAATCCTATTGACGCGAACTGTTTCTCGACTGGTCCTGTCTAGACGCATTGTGTCCCAGTAACAGACATCCCACATCATTACTATTACACAAGTTCATTTGTGAGTTATAACGGCACTTACTGAGTTGATTCCCGCGATCACTCTTAATATACAGGGTGATTCAGGAGCAAAGGCCATTCGTTGAGGAGTTGATAGTATAGGCGATTCTAAAGGAAACATATTAGCCTATATGAACGTGTCTTATTTTCAACTGTTTCGAAAAAAAAAAAAAAAGCAGTCGAAACCATGAGAAACGGGAAGAGTCGGGGTGATAGTAAACTAAAAGATTGTTACCTGTATATACGTTTTGTTTCATTATCCATTTCTCTTTACATAACATATAAAACATGCCACTGTCGACTTCGATGCACATTGCAGTTTGTGTAGTCAGATGTGTTGCTAATATGAGCTGGTTCGGTCATTCCTTAATTTGATCACAGGCATTTAAAACGCGGGCAAGCAATTACGTCCTTCTTTCCACTTTGCGCTTGTAGACTTCGCTGTTTAGCCAATCCCACAAACAATAATCGAATGGTGTAAAGTCTGGTAACGTCGGTGGCCAAAAAATGACATCGCGTTCGATCCAATGCCCAGGATAGGATTCATTAAGCCACTGGCTTACTGGCCGGTTGGAATGTTCTAAGCCCCATCTTGCTGAAAGTACATAGGCCTACCAGCTTGTTTTATAAAGGGAATATTCTCCAAGTATTTCTGGTAACATATTTTTAGCTACTCAAGATATCATTCAAATAAAAAAAACATTCAAATGTTCAGTTTTTTTTACTTATTTTAATATAAAATACTGAAATAGTTAAGAGTTTCGCCCAATTGTGGGCATCTTCAGACATAAAATTCGATATCTATGTGATAAATAAGCAATACATATTAAATATTGACAAATAAGAAGACATGACCAAGGTTAAAATAGTGGAAAATTATATAAGTTTAAAAACAGTATAAAAGGCATCATTACATGTGGTGTAATATAATTACGCATATTTAAATAAAATAGCGTATGAAGATATGTTCCGTTAAAAATTTTGTCTAAAATAACTGGACTAATGAGATGGTCATCAATAACAGCACACCACATGTTAACAGTAAAACGAAAATGAAAATTACTGTCCACAGTAGCGTACGTATTTTCATCTGCACATACAGGGACATCACTTTATTTTTACCAACATTTTTAACATTAACCTGACTATACTCGGAAACACTGTTACCCCCTTCCATTACAGGAGTTTGGTGTTACTAGTGCAATATGTAAACAAATCATTTTACTAGCTATAGGAGGAGAATAAAGTAGTGTAGGGAAATGCGATATTACGATTTTCAGTTTGTTTATTACTTTTACGGTATTTTATCAAAATACAGTAGAGTAGTAACAGTTTTTTTTTCACAAACTCAACTCTTCAGGCGGTTGTATTCATTATATAATTGCTACTTTATTCAGCATATTTTGTACTTTCGATAACTCTAATTTCACTTCTGCTCTGTGTACACAGATAAAGTTATTCAGTCATGCTTCACACCGTACCTGTGCGAAATAAGCAGGGCCAGGTGTTTATGGAGATCGCGAAAATAACGACATATTAGATATATAATATATTTTTGCTAATCTTTACGAATTAAGTGATTCTGATTAATAATATGCGGACAAAATAATCACGATAAATCGCGAAATAGAGTTCTAATAGCGAAATATGAACACATTCGCGAATTAATATTATTATTGTGTCGTTTTGTAGCGGATTTCGTATTCTGAGTTCTTTCTTCGGACTATTTTTTCTTTTGAATTTGTTATAATATCGAAGTAGGCATTCCAGGCGAAGTGGTATTCCAGGTGTTCTGATTACATTAGTGAACAAAAAAGACGGAGAATTCAACATTTCACTAATAATTTGAAAGTGTTAATTTGAGGGCTGCAAGTTTTTTTTCGTGTTTAATGCATGTGTGTTAAATACAGTCTCAATCCAACAAATATTGTCTGTTGGCCATACCACACCTTTACCAGAATCCAACGAACCTTTAATATTAATTATCTGGAAAGTAATATTCATACTGAGTTAATACTCCAATTTCAAAATAATTGTATTTTTCAAAATTTCCATTAATACACCCCAAGAGTACAAATCAGTCTCCAACAATCTCCGCCGACACAAGTATTAAAAAACACAAATGATAAAGTTAATCTCCATAAATACCTGCCTCTGAAAATAAACTTCAATAATATAGGGCCTAGGCTCTTTCTTCTATAGAAAACGCAATCATATTTCTGAAACACACTATACTCTGGACTGTTTACTTCACTGCTAGCAGACTTCGAATGTAATAGCGGCCGTAAGTTTGTGTGGCTGACGGGAGCAGGAACATTAGTGAAAGGGGTGGGAGTCAGTACATTCAGAAAGGCAGGTACAATAAAAATGCAAGTAAAAATAAAGTGATGTCCCTGTAGTTGCACATGTTGATTCATTCGTAAACAGAATTGTGCAATCAAGTGGTCATTTGCAATGATCCAGTGACAAAATTCCTGTCTGTTGACATTATTTACTTCATGAAAGTGTTGCACATGCACCTATACCTTTATGGACTATATTGTTTAATAAGAAGTAACTATTTCATACCATGTGTGAAGACTTTGACGTCAGGGTCAAGTCTGGTGAATCCTAAGGATTCTGTTCTATGTAACGTTGTTTATTCAATTGTCGGTAGACAGATCTGAACCTCAGAAGTGATACCAACAAGACACCACTTATGAGGCAAACTAGGCCAGACGATAATGGGGTAGGGTGGCCAGTTCTTTTCCCCTCCATTGGATACATCGCCGGCTAGCTACATATTAAACTAATCAGACTTCATATGCATGCAAACAATTGTTTTGCCTCTGACACATATAATCAAGTGAGGTACTGCCTGGTAATAGATGTACAGTAGTGGCAAAAAAACCAGACCGACCCTTGTAGCTGATTTCAGAGCCTTGTTCACTCCAGAGCACGACAGACTGGTAACTAAGACTTTCGTGGTTCAAATCCTGTCTGGGAAGAAAACTTTCTTTTTTTTTTTTTTTTCTTATTCAAATTTATTGATTGCAGCGATATTTTACTACTTAATTAACTTATTATTCCCAGAACACGAATTTTACCAGCTTATTTTCTAATGGCTTTCGAAATGGGCTACGTCAGCAGTCGAAACTACAACAATTTCAATAGATTACTCGCTATCTTGTGAATGCGGGCGTGGCATGCGCAGTGGCTCATTTCGGGGCCATTGATTATTCCGTCGGTCCGGTTTTTTTTTTTGCCACTCCTGTACTTCTACGTGAATCATTTCGGTAAAATTATAGATAATGGAATTATATGCTATCAATGCTTAAAAATTCAGTAAAAATTTTACAACTTATCACTTTGAAGGGGAGGTCCGGACACGATGTACCCCCTCCCCCCCCCCCCGGTCGGTGAGCCCTTGATCTCAAATACTGTAAACAGATGAGGCTCACTTTATTGTCAGTGGTGGAGTCTATACTCATATGAATTGTTGAATATAGACAACAAGAGATCTACACACACATATCGTAGCCGCTTATTTAATATTTATGGCTCAATTTGAATGGCAATTAGGCCTATATTAATTTCAACTGTGTTACTTTATAAATAACCCAAAACTTATATTTTAACGGTCATATGGCATTTAATAGACACATTTTAAGAGCACTTGTTAGTGTATAAAGATTTCGAAAGTAATAATTAGGGGCGTATGATTTAAAACTGTGGGATTACTGACTTAAAATAATAATAATCATCATCATCATCGTCACTCCCATTCCGACTTCATAATTCATCAGTCCAACGTTTTTCTACGTCTTCCGACATCACGCCTTCCTCTTGCCTGATAATTTCTTGCTAACAATGGATATCTCTCCTTACTCATTCCATTTATGTGTTCAGTCCACTTGTGTCTATAATTCGTGACTTTATCCAATAAAGACTGTACTTTTAATTCTTCTCATATATCCTCATTTATAATTCTATCAAGTTATGTACACCCTTTAACTTGTCTGAGGAACCTCATCTCCGACGTCTGTATTCTATTTTTTCTGTTTTTTCGTTGGAGCCCAAGTTTCACTTCCATACAATATTGTGGGAATAGCCATAACATTATACATTTTTACTTTTGTTTTTTCTTTAATTTCATTTTTGAACGTTCTCTGTATTGTTCCGTATACCGTCTGAAATTTATTTATTTTAGAATCAATGTCTCTTTCCATATTGTAACTAATATCACAGCCCAAATATTTGAAATTAGACAACTGTTCTATACTTTGATTCTCTAAAATAATTTTGGATCTCACTGGATGTTTTCCTCTAAATGCCATTGTTTTGTTTTTCTTACTGATATCTTTAGATCATATAATTTACATATTCTATTTAATTCCTGTAAAGATTTCTGTAAGTCATCTTCATTTTTTCTGTATTATGATTAAATCATCTGCATTCAAAAGATTATTTATATATACTTTATTATCTACTCTTATTCCTGGATTCACTAAAACTTTCCATTTATTTAAAATGTCGTGTCTCTCTCTCTCTCTCTCTCTCTCTCTCTCTGTACCCTTGTTGTAACCCAGTCTTTGTTTTAATTGTATCTGTTCTTCTGAATCCAGTATCTATAATTATATTTGTATCTTCATATAATTTATTTATTGTTTCAACAAGGCACAGTGAGTATCCTTTTATTAGTAGTATTTCCCATAATTTTTGTCTCCTAACTCGATCGAAGGCCTTATCCAAATCTATAAATCCTATATGAGTTTCTAAGTTGTTTCCTCCTCTTGACTTAAAATAATCGAACTCAAATTTCATGATTGTTGTGAAACTTTCCTGTAGGTTTAGTGGGACGTCCAGCGCATCTTTCCGGAAAAGCGTTCGTGCGTGTATTTTGAATATGGCATTGTTTACAGAAGTTAATTTACTTGTTTATCTCTGTGTGGGAATTGTACAGTGTAATATCCAATTTGTGTAAATGAGATCTACACATCATAATTACAAAACTATGAACACATCTGTCGCACTCCCTGCCTAATTGCTGTACTTAACATTTGTAAAATTAATATTGTGAACAATAATTTGTGCAAGTAATATCAGTTCATTGAAAAACCATTATTACTCTTCTTGTAATACGTATCCATTAACGCTCGTATCATATCCCTCACATGGACACACAAAACTTTACGTTAGCAGGTTGGTAACGCTGCAGAACTCTAGTGCTTCCAAATATTATGATGGTAATTGATAATTTAAGCTGTATTTCCATTAAGGTTAATAAATTTCAATGTATTACACAGTGCGTTTTTTTTTCTACCTATATAATTGCAATATATCTTTGAAATAAATAAATTCACACACGTTCGTATTCGAAGTAATTGAGTAGGTACCAACGAAATTTTCGTTATTATGTTCGAAATCTATTTCTAAATTCTAAAATATAGTCATGTCAGTTATCGCTTTACTCCCTGTCCGGACATTGTAATTATGGAATTTACACATATTATACAGTATATATTTCTTTGTGATTAGTTATAGCTGTCCATTCAGTAATGTATATTATGTAATGCTGTGTGCATTATATTTAGCGATACTGTTTAATTCTTGTTTGTTACTTAATTCAGTGGGTTACATTTCATCAATGCTTGCATTATTATGGATCAGGGTTGCCAACTAGCAGGTATTTCACTGGCCAGAAGGCAAATTTTTTGCTGGTCTCAACAAAGGACCGATAGCCGGTATCAACCCTTACCGGCCCTATTTACGGCTCGTAATTTTATCAAACGACTTCGAGAACATGTAAGAGTTTTTATCAAGTAAGCTTCAGTTGCTTCTCAAGAATAATTTAGTGCAGTCGCTCTTGATGCCTCATTTTGATTACTGTGACACTCTCTACACTGACCTTAACATGAGACTGACAGACAGACTACAGCGTGTTCATAATGCATGTGTTCGATTTATTTGCAACGTCCGTAGATCTGACCGTATCACACCTTCACTAAATATGCTGTCCTGGGCCCGTCTCAATGAGCGAAGAACTATTCACTCTCTCACTTTACTCTTCAATATTCTTCAAACCTCTAACCCTAGCTACCTAGCCTCTCGTTTTCAACATTTGTCCTCATATCACGAAATAGATACTCGCTCACAACACCATATCACACTCTCCATTCCTAAACACAGAACATACTTCTACTCTTCATCTTTCACGGTCTCTGCAGCTCATCTCTGGAACTCTCTACCACAACATGTCAGAGACTGTCGGACAATATCTGGTTTCAAAAATAAATTAAAATTGCACTTTTTGAATTAGATTCCTTTCATTTATAAGCCCTTTTCTCTGCCATAGTTTTGTAAAAATATAGGCTATATATTTCTTTTTCCTTCCTTTGTTCTCTTTATCAGCCGATGAATTTTATTATCATAGCCTTTTTATCGTAAATTTTATTTAAATTTCGTATTTATTTTCTTTTCATTATTATTTTATTACATTCCATTTTGATATATTCTTCCTTAAGTTTTCCCATATTTTTTATTGGGTTATTTTACGACGCTGTATCAACATCTAGGTTATTTAGCGTCTGAATGAGATGAAGGTGATAATGCCGGTGAAATGAGTCAGGGGTCCAGCACCGAAAGTTACCCAGCATTTGCTCATATTGGATTGAGGGAAAACCCCGGAAAAAACCTCAACCAGGTAACTTGCCCCGACTGGGATTCGAACCCGGGCCACCTGGTTTCGCGGCCAAACGCGCAGACCGTTACTCCACAGGTGTGAACCTTTTCCATATTAACCATTTGTACTAAATGAGTTGCTTTCACTATATTCGTATGTATTTTACTTTCTTTTCTTCTATTTATGGTATTATTTTCATGTTTTTAGTGTCGATTTTATTATGCTATTATAATTATTATTATTATTATTATTATTATTATTATTATTATTATTATTATTATTATTTTTGTAATATGTTAGTATTCTGTTCTGTAACGTTTTGTTAAATTTCAACTGCTTGTATAGTTTGTGACCTGGTAGAGTGTAAGAGAAGGCCCTATGGCCTTAACTCTGCCAGTATAAATAAATAATCATTATAATAATAATAATAATAATAATAATAATTATTATTATTATTATTATTATTATTATTATTATTATTATTATCATTAAGGATTTTTCTCTGCTTCGTGGGACATTTTAATTTTCAACTCAGATCAGATATTTTTCAGCCGTAAAACTTGATGGTTCTGCATCAAAAGTGGAAGAAATTGTAGGGTAAAGTTGTCTCATGCCGTGATACCCCTAATTCCATAATACTTTTTTCACTGAATATCACAGGATTGGGTATCTTGCTTGGAAGTTCACCGATGTTTCAAAAGAAGGTGAAAGATGCACTTTTGAGAAAGATGTCTGGCGCTATGATCGAACGGCAAAGCTGTGACTGATATTCAGTTTCTAAACAGCATCACGGGATTAGAGGTATCACGGAATTATGCAACTTTACCGTAAATATTAAACAAAAATTATATCTTCAACTAAATACTCTATGATGAACTGGGCTTATTAAATGAATTGTTAAGGAGAAGCATGCAGCATTAAGAATACAATCATAAGAGTCAATAGTTAAACTGCTTCTAAGTTAATCCTGACAGTAAGATGTCGAAATCTTTATTTTGTTCATATTAATTCTCTCGCGTCCTCCTCTACAGATTAAAAAAAATGCTTCTTTCTGTCGTTTGCTGATGAAGAAAACTAGACAGTTGAAAGATTTTCCACATCTCCCTATTATGTAGCTGACGGAAATTTTTTATATAGGAGTTTCTAAAACATTTACTCTTTTGGAAATAAAATATTTTATTTAGACACATATTTTTCAGATGAATTTATTCGTAATCTCTGCATAAGAATAAAATTAATTCAGTAGTTAAGACAGGTGCCCTATACAGGGTGAAAAGTAAACGGCGATATCATGCATGCCAGAAAAATACACTTTCTGGAAATCTGGAAATAAATTTTCTAAATATTACGATACTTTATACATACTTCATACAATAATGCTATAACTAAAAATAAAATTGTGGTACGATTTAGATTTGAGATATCTAATGTTAATAAATGTAAAGAATTTATGTCATCATCATCATCATCATCATCATCATCATCATCATCATCACCATCCCTACAACCCATCAAGTCCACAACTGTGGAGTAACGGTTAGCGCGTCTAGCCGCGAAACCAGGTGGCTCGGGTTCGATTCCTGGTCGGGGCAAGTTACCTGGTTGTGGTTTTTTCCGGGGTTTTCCCTCAACCCAATATGAGCAAATGCTGGGTAACTTTCGGTGTTGGATCCCGGACTCGTTTCACCGGCATTATCACCTTCATCTCATTCAGACGCTAAATAACCTTAGATGTTGATAAAGCGTCGTAAAATAACCTACTAAAAAAAACAACCCATCAAGAGTCCTGGCTGTCCCAAGAAGTCTTCGCCACTCCTCTCTGTTTTTTGCTCTACCAGTCCAGTTACGGACTCCAATACTTTTAGCTTCCTTTTTTATATCGTCCTCCCATCTAGTTCTCGGTCTTCCTCTAGTCCTCTGCCCTCCTGGATTATATAATAAGACTCTTTTAGCTAGTCGTGAGTCTTCCGTTCCTGCCAAATGTCCAGCCCTTCTCAAACTATCAGTTTTTATTATTGTAATGATGTTTGGCTCTTTATATATGTAGCTGACGGAACATTATTCTCCATTCATCGTTTATCTGTACTGGTCCAAAAATTGCTCTTAGTATTTTTCTCTCAAATATATTTTCAAATTCAAATTCCAAATTTATTTACAATTTACATTTGAATTCAATACATATGAATAGATACCCGAAATGAGCATATGCTCGTGCTCGGGTACAGTCCAGTAGTCTACATAATCTGTTTATTCTTTTTATTAAGGGTCCAAGTTTCTGAAGCATAGGTAAGCACTGGCCTAATCAAAGTTTTGTAGCATATTAAAGAATTTATATAGTAAAAGTAAAAGAAGAAAATGCTTAGAAAATTATGATTTCATTTCTGGTAATATTTTGTAAATCTTTTCTCAAAGAAGAAATGTATTTTGTGATGTGGGATTCAGTTTCAAAGAAGCTATAAAGAAATTGCCCTGTAACTCGACGCTACGAATGAAGAACAAAGGAAAGCAAAGAGGATGTGGTTTTCTCTTCGTCCCCCGCGGAAAGGAGTAAGAGCATCGGAACTTGAGGCTCGTGGTTTGTTCCTAGTGGGGAGGAAACTGAGGTCTGCTTCAGGATGCAAGACGCTCACCGGTCACGGTAATGGAATGGAACGGGAAGCTTCCAAATATAAGGTTGGACGACATAGTACAGCATTCATTTCCTGATAAATCCAAGTTGTCTCTATGTTTTGTCTCTTTTTTATTTTGTCAATCTATTATGTATAGGGAAAGTATTATGAAAGGAAGGAAATATTTCGAGAAATTTAAGGATATAAATGTGTAGATTGATGATAGTTTGCATGCCGTTTATATACACGTCTGTGTGCAGTTCTTTTGAATATTATTATGCTGATTTTTCCACAGTCTTTATCTTCAATCCCATTCCGATCATCTGAGCTTTAAAATTAACAAATTTCCGTCTCTAATTGACATAAACCTGCCGGTAATATTAAACATTTAAAACAAGTATTTTTCTCTTCAAGCGATCATACCCGTAAAAAACGTACATGGTTTTAAAAATATTAAAATTCTCACAGACATTGTTTGTCTTGTGAAAACGTTGAGGCATCACTTGTAATATGAAGGTGGACATTTATGATCGCGTTAATTTTTTGTGGTGATGGTTTATGTAAACACAAATATAATAATACACAGCGAAATGCCAACGTCACTATAAGTTTAAAGCGATGTAATTATTTTCATCGTTAGTGCACTAATTTCTGAATTACTGAAACTGATTTTCAGCTTTCTTAATTTCAATTCTAAATATCAGAGACAATTTCACTACATTCATTCATAGTATTCTGCCCAAGCGCATGTATTTCACTGAAAACGCAGCATTCTCCAGTCTTTCCTATTTTCTGCCTTCCTCTTTGTCTCCGCATATGATTCATATATATTAATGTCGTCTATTATCTGATATCTCTTTTGCCCCGAACTCTTCTCCCGTTCATCATTCCTTCCAGTGCAACCTCGTAGGCATTTTCTTCTCAACCAGTGACCCAGCCAATTCCTTTTCCTCTTTTCTGATGAGTTTCAGCATCATTCTTTCTTCATCCATTCTTTCCAACACAGCTTCGTTTCTCACTCTGTCCATTTCACACGCTCCGTCCTTCTCCATATCCACATTTCAAATGCTTCTATTCGCTTCTCTTCACTTTGTTGTAATGTCCATATTTCTGCCCCCACACAATGCTACACTCCACACAAAGTACTTTACTAATCTGTTCCTTAGTTTTTTTTTCTCCAGAGGTCCGCAGAAGATGCTCCTTTTTCTATTGAAAGCTTCCTTTGCCATTCCTATTCTCCTTTTGACTTCTTGGCAGCAGCTCATGTTACAGCTTCTAGTACTCCCCAAGTATCTGAAAGCTGTCCACTTGCTCTACTGCCTCATTTACCTTCTTTACTTTTCTTCCTATGACCATAGTCTTCGTCTTGTTGGCATTTATTTTCATTACATACTGCTCACAGCTGTCACTACATATGACTATCTAATTCTGCGGTGTCTGTTCAGAGCCAATTGGCTAGTCTTCTAAATCGAGACTACTCATTCTGCCTGTGGGTTTTCCTTGCTTTTTCTAAGGTGCTAAGACAAATTTCGGGATGAGACCTAAGAGAAATGAGCCACAGACTATATTTCCATCCCCACACAAGTTTCAGAATTTTTTTCCAAATTAAAGCCTTCGATATAGGCGTCTTGGTTTTCGCATACTACCTTCGGTACACGGGGCGAGGTTATCCTTGTGTCACTCGCACAGAGAAAGGGCTCGGAACGTTCCTCCTGCGAGGACTGCGGTACTCCCACTCATTATGCAGAATTTTAACATCTTTCGACGTTCCTGTTCCTATTCTCTCATGCTGTTTCCACCCTCATGTGGTAGCATTACCCTATGATCATTTTTTATTTTCCCCTTCAAAATTCTATGAAAGTCCTTCAGTGGAACAGAGAAACTCGCAGTGAGACAAGTGGTCAACAGGCTTGGAGTTCACATATTCAGTTTTTCTCAGCCCCAGATCCCATTACAAGAACGCGTTTTTTTCGTACGTTTTACGTTCTCCTCCGATTTCCCTATTCTGTGCATAGCTGTTCTTGCTCCACATTGCGTTTAAAGTAAGTTTAAATATCTCCTATAAGCAAAATCCGCTACACTCTATATTGTTCAACATGCGAAATTTATGTAAACCATAATATAAAACTATACATATTTTGTGTAGCCTAAACACGAAGATAAACGTGTAACTAGATATACAGAGTGGAAATGAAATAAACCTACAGATTTGTAGCACGAATTGGTCATATTTAGTATAAGTAAGAAGTGTACTACTATTCCTTTGGAAAGTTTATACTTCTCGAAAAAAAATATTTTTCGAAACGTTTAACGTCTTCGTTGTGGATAATTACTAGGCATAGAAGCTTGATTTCTGTGAATGCTAATAGAGAATGTAATAATTTCCAGTAAAGTAATTCAAGAATAGCACGAAAATATCTCTATCGTATTTGATTTTACTTGTTACAAAATTGATTTTTTGAAAGGCGTTTTTTTTTTTTTTTCATATTTTAAATCTCAATAAATCCTCAAGTATCCGCATAATGCGTATAATTACTTTATGGTCGACCATGCCGAAATGTAGTAATTATACACCTGGTAGCATTTCTTTAATGCATGTCATTAAAGTACAGGTGTTCAGCCAATGACAACTCAGCTTACAGGTGTTCAGCCAATGACAAGTCAGCTTTGTACCGTTATAAAACCGCACGTATCGATTATTCTCGGATATGCAATCGAAAGAGAATTAGCGAAAAGTCACTGAGGCTGGAAATCCAATACTGTCGCAGAAGGTTATGTTCTGTTACTATAATAATTAGCGTTAATTGTAAATAATATTCAAATAAATTCAATTTGTCATCTCGTTTTTCAATGTCGAATTCAATAATCAAGGTTATATTAGGTTTAACGGGATTACATGAAGGTCAATGACATTATTGTTCCTCGGAAAAAATCAATACTTTCGCGTCTGCGCACATCTCACAATTCACGACCTAGAACAAGGTCACTTCCCATCTTGTCAGATACAAATAAAATGTATACATCTGAATACTTTCAAGTTAGAAATATGATCGAGCATAAAAAGTCGTATGAAACTCGCCCATAATGGTAATTAAGAAGCTCGTATGAAAATTATTAAACACGCTTGCGCTCGTTTCATAAACATTCATACTCGCTTCTTAATTACTATCATTATAGGCTCGGTGCATAATGTACTATTACAAACCAAAATTGTAACCTAGACTATCAGCCCACATGTCCAGAAGTACATTTCCAAATAGTTTTCCTCTAATATAGATTTTTTTTCAATTTCCCACAAATTTACTTTTCCTGACATACGCCATAAAAAGTAAATATATATATATATATATATATATGTGTGTGTGTGTGTGTGTGTGTGTGTGCGTGTAATCATAACTATTATTCGCATTATGTTCTCTTCTACACTTAAAATTCCTTCTGGATTTATGCATTATATTCGAAATAGAGTATGGTTTTCGGTTATCAGCATTAAAACTTAATAAAAATTCTCTCAGAAATTTAAATACTCAAGATCGAACGCGTACACGAATACAAAACCAGCGTGCAGTGTTCCAAACATGACTTGGTATAAAAAATAAGCAATAAATGCCCAACAAGGCATGAAGCGAGTTACATTTCCTTCCACAGATGCTATTTAACAACCTGAACGGAAGCACCAAGACTCGTACTCACGCTCTCTCTCTCTTACCCTCCCTCACTCACTCTTGCACACTCTCACTCACTCCCGTCCCGGCTTGCAAGGCGAGTTTTTTTATATCTCGTTACCTGCGCCTCTCGCCGGGCGGAGCGCAAATAACGTACTGTAGGTTCGTATTGCTGTGAAATTGCTTCTATCCGTTGTGAGTGCAACAATGACAGGTGGGACGCACACGGGCCTAAGCTTATAAATCCCATGAAACCATACGATACAACTTTCCGATATTGTTTCAGTTATCAGTGGAGCATAGCTATTTGCCCAGCCATAGGTTTATATACGGGTATTTACATAAATCTACCCATCCACCCACGCACTGACTACCTGTCTGCCCTACATACCTATACAGTGTGTTTCGTAATTATAGATACAAACCGCAGAAGTGAGTAGAGGACAGTGAAACAAGGCAAAATGTTATAATAAACATAGGCCCAGAAACTTGCCGTTTCCGAAATCTACTATATTGTAAATTTATTTCAACTCAACAATGTAACTTTTATTTAAAGCAACAATTATTTCTTTCTACTATTCACCTTAAACGCTCTCGTCAACAATGGGATTTGCTCTCCGCACAGCAACACAGCGTTCGTTATTGCACTCCACAAAAGACAATGACTATTTACTTGGACTATTATGAACAACAATGAACAGTTAATCTTAACTAATATTTACAAAGCACTATTTACAAATCAGAACTGTCAGTTCACAGTTCTTCTAGCTGAGTCACTCGAGTTCACAGTATCTCGAACCACAGACCTTCAGAGACGTCCACTGTACTCGAACTCAGGTCCCTCCAACTGCGGTCCACTGCACTCGAACTCAGGTCCCTCCAACTGCGGTCCACTGCACTCGAACTCAGGCCATCGGATGCTGACACAGTTGCGGACGCACACTCGAGTCGAACTCCGGTACTGGATTGCTTGCTCTGGCTTACTGGCTTACTCACTGAACTCATCATGAATCACACTCTGTCTGATTTCACTCGCGTTTCTTCTTTTATAACCACAGCGACGTAGCCTGGAAAGTTCCACGCGTGTGTCCATTCTCGAATCATCTCGTACGCCGCTGCTTCGACGGACTCCTCTAGACGATTCGGGAGGGTCTGTCCCCTCTTCACTCCGCAAGCAGCTGCGCGCGCAATCTCCCTCGCCGCGTAGGCCCTTTCCCCTCTCTTCTCTCCGCCGCGCGCCGTCCCTCACTGCTCCGTGGAGCCCGCGCGATCTGCTCTCTTGCGGGACGCTGGTCGTGAGTTCGAATCTCACGTCGCTGTCACAATATGTTCATTTCATAGTGTGTCATGACATCACTGTTGTGAGTCAGCGATTTTGAAGCGAGTTTCAGCTTTTATGTCAGAGAAGTTGCCTAATATTCAAGGCGTTCAATCTGAACTTGAGAACGTGTATGGTATAACTTGAACGTCGTAGCAACAGATGGCGATCTGTAAAGTCTGTGTGCTACCATAACCTCTTTCGAATTGTGTTTTGCGCGGGAAAGTCGTACTCAGGGTATTTTTTATCATGGGTAACGGCAACATTCCACAACACAAATCAAATTCTCCGTGTCCATGTTGACCGTCCAAGTTAATGTCAACAAATACGTAAGTAATCGTCTTAAACCTCTCCCCATATCCCGACAGTAAGATAAAAACTCACCTCAGTACGTGTTTCCAAACAGTTCACATTACTGCCACTACCGGAGTTACCGTACGTATCGGTAAGTACTCTCCAGAATGAACGCCGTACTTGCTAGGCAACTTCTCTGGCACATAGGTAATACGCCTCTGTGGAAGTGTAGGAAGATTGAATTCTCTAGGCCAGGTATGCTCAAAATTGTAAAAGCCCCAATTACACGGATGATGCTGCACTGCATAACACACAGTGTACGGACTGGGCTCCGCAACTACATTGCACTGTACATTACAGCACCGTCCATAGCATAGTTCTTACACTCTTACAAATAGGATAATAAACTGAATTTGAAAAGGAAAGAGTATACACTGCAATATTCAGTCATTACATTATTTATTATATTTAATATAGTTATGATATAATAATATCATATATAATATCATTTTCATATTCCACCATATAGCCTACTTTGGTGTCTATTCAACATCTGGATTCTTTTCTGCAAGTAATAGGGAATCTATTTCCAACGAATTTACTGCAATGCGCTAAAGATGCTAATCTGCTAATCGGGACCTATGTTTGGATTTAGTAACCTTCATTCTCGAAAATAATTGTTCGCACACATATGTCGAGGCGAAGGTAGCTAACATAGTGGCAACGAATAAGCTCATCTTGTAATATTTAGTTTTGTTCATTTTTTAAATAATTCTATGCTTGTCAAGTCATATTCTCTGCATTTAGTTCTGAATTCTACGTTACTTAGTAAATCAATTAACTCGTCCTGGAACTGCACTCTCACGGATTGTACTAAATTTATGAAAAGATTAACAAAAATACTAATATCACTCTCCATACGTCTAAAATCACTAAATCTATGTTCTGTGAATTCACATTTGAACTGTACAGAGACATAATTAACTATATTTTGTTCAGGCACCATACATCTCTTTACAAGTTCACCATCCGTGAAGGGTTTTAGTGCCTTAGCTAATTCCCAACATACTACATAGGCTAACTTGCTCCAAAACATAGACTCTGAATTGTTCGACTCTCTTCAATGTTTGGCCTTTCATGAAGTGCTTTCAATTCTTGAAGCTGTAGTGCACGTTGCATCCCTGAAAAATTGTTTTATCAAGTATCTATTTCTGCTGGAACAATATCACCACAATAATAATAATAATAATAATAATAATAATAATAATAATAATAATAATAATAATAATAATAATAATAACGTTGGTATATGAAAATAGGCTATGTTACAGAAAACAGCTTCTCTGTCACTTCGGCATGTTCTGGGTAGCAGAGCCTATAATGTAGTTTTATGTTGCTCAGTAGTATTCCTGACAGTACCTTACAATATAGTAATCATTTTCCGTTTTCATCGAACGTACAACAAAAATAGGCTTCCTCCCACACTGTACGGAATGAACGTATGCTTACAGAAGGTTTTGACTGTGTCATTGTCCCGCACTGTTCGTGCGTTTACTAAGTACTTGAACTGCCTTTGCAGCCATCCGTCGAGCTTCGAACGAAGAAGAGCACGCTCTACATTCGAAGGTTGTGATTACAGAACGTAATCGCGAGTCAGAGAATGAGCATACCTGCTCTAGGCTCATCGGCTAGCCACATGACGGCATACAGCGAGCCATGACACACTTTGAACTGAACACTCAGTATGGTGTTCTATTATGCCTCATCAGTACACGTGCCCTAGGGTAACGAAAGAGTCGATATGGACTGGAGAAAGGGACCGTTTATCACACGTGCTCAGTATGCCAACCGTTCGTGATAAGGGAGACGTTGGCACGTTTGCTCATCGACAAACGTACACATTCGAATACCTCTGGCGTGTCTCTAATGCGTTGAGAACCATTAACAATGCGTTTGTTAACATTATCAAGAGTACTGAAATTAGCAAAACATTTCGGATATCCTCAAAAAAATTCCAGGGAGTTAAAGTCGGGAAACCTGGGAGGCCATAGTGGTGGAAAGTCATGCCCGATTCACCTGTTGTGGAAGGTTGTACTTAAGAACTCTCAAGAGTTCAAATGAAAGTAAGACGGTGCTCCGTCATGAATGTACCACAACAGCTACCTTTCCCAAAAGAGGCACGGAGGTGTGTTCAGTTGGTAGTCACAGTGATTACATCTTATCTCGTAAACGGTTTATTTTCAGAACTGGGTTTATTAGACCATTGTGCTTTGTTTCGTTTCCCTTTAGTCACCCCCGAATTTTGTACCTATACTTTTGACACATTCTGTATATCTTCCAAACTATCTACCTGTCCGCATGTCTCTCTTACTCCAACACCAAAGTTTATTTTATTTATTCAATGCAGGGATGTAGAGTTTATTTTTAGCCGTGATAATAGCAACATGCAATATTCATAGAAACAAGTAGTCAAATATGGAAATAAACAAACAAACAGTGAGAAGAGTACATACATAAATAGATATATAACATGAAAGGAAGAGTAACAAATTTTATATTTGGAGGGCCATCATCTTCTCTCTTGCTTCCCAATACTTCTCTACCAGTGTTGTGGAGGACAGATTGGCACAGTCCATTAGATGGTCTGAGTCCATTACGATGTTCTAGTTCCAGAGTGGGCAGTTAGGATTCTGGAGTAAATCAATGCGGCATAGATGTTTACCCAAGCAATCATGTCCAGTTGCTAATCGGAATTTGGCAAAATAGAGTTGATAAAAATTAAGTGATTATTGCATCTCGTATGTGACAGCAGTGCAGTTTTAGTCACTTCTTTTTAAATAACACTTCCATCAGGCTTGGTCTTCCGAATAGTCTTATTTTACAGCCAGAGTTCAATAATGCTTGTAATGCTATATTTGTATGTACAGTATATAAACAGTATGTAACTATGCATAGAAATTGCTTTGTAGTAGTAATACACACGAAATTCCGTGTTTAAGCGTTGTATAGCCTAGAATAAAAAATGGCCGCTTCTAACAGTTGTTCGTGTCGATTGTCATTTTATGACGATGATTGCCATGTAACCATATAACAATAAAACTAATAGCAAACAATAATTGGAATAATATTGCTGTAGCTGTACTCTTTGATCAAAATAAAGCGTGGTAATGCATCGGGCCAAGTTGTACTCTTGCTACACTACCGGAAGCAATAAAGATTCTCAGTTGTTGTGTTACTTTTAATAATAAAATAATAACGAAATTATAACGTAGCTGTATAATACTTGTAATGTTATGCACAACGTACAGTATGTAGTGATTAGTGAGGAATTTACACATGATTTATAAACGAGCTATTCACTGTTTGAGTGTAAAACAGTTAAACGTTTATATAAGAGTTTTTATATTTACATTATTCATTTTTAAAACGGTCAGCTAAGCCCAATGCTAATGTCGCTATATATCAGTATATATTCTTAAAAATGTCAGTCTTATGGCTTAACGCAAAATATAAAACAATTACTCAGTGTTTTATATATTTACATATATCCTGAATTTAAAAGATAACTTACAAATTAAATCAAACCCTTTAACTCTATTAAATATAGAGTATAATCTAAATTTAACAGAAGAAATACTGAAATCAGAAGTAAACACTGAAATAATGAAACAATTGTCTTTAGAGACAATTAATATTACGTACCCTCCACAAATCTGGCTTCAATTTTACACCGACGGAGCCTTGATCTCCAGAGAACAAGGTGCCGGTGCAGGTGTTACGTGCTGTCTCTTCTCACTTTATAGATCTCTTGGATATGGAACAAGAAGTTTTGATGGAGAAACCATTGCAATAAGTGAAAGTCTCAGGAATCTTCTATGCCACATCAATAAATTTAAGAATGCAGTTATATTGTCAGACTCCATAGCAGCTATTCTATCAATCGTCTCTAAACACATACCTTCATCTCAAACAGCAGAAACAACTAAAATACTCTCTCAATTAATATCACTCAATAAAACAATTATATTCCAATGGATACCATCCCATTGTGGAATCCTGGGAAACGAGAATGCGGATGCTTTAACAAACCTGACACTAAATCTACGTATTACTCTGTGAAAAGATTTATTATTAAATCTACATACTTTGACTTCAACAAACAAAATTTGATAACACAATCTCAAGGGAAAAAATGGAACTCTCTGCATCATAATCCACAGTTAATTCCCGATTTACCACGAATATCGTCTGTACCTCCATTTAGATTGGCAACAGGCCATGACTGTTTGGCCAAACACCTGCACAGAATTGGAATATATCAGTCCCCTAACTGCCCATTGTGTAACTCAAACCAAGCAATGGATTCGGAACACCTCAAAATCTGTGCTTCAGTGGCTGACCAGGATAATATCTTTGAAAAATATTGGAGTGCAAGAGGTCAAATGACTTTATTGTCAAACGCCTGGCATTAGAAAACAACAACAACATATATTTACATTTGTTGTATTATTCTACTAACGTTTTCACTCTCCTAGGGGCATAATCAGGTACAATAGTGTTTACAATATCAAATGTCTAAAATCAATTATTAAAGAATATGAACACATGTTTAAAAGAGTGCATCATAATAGAGTAATAGCACAGTCTAGTATACACAGTCACGAAGCTTGAGTTTATGAGGGTACTAGAAACAATAGACTGTGCAGGGACTATTTCGCATTGTCTGTAATGAGACGATAGTAGCGATCCTAGTGGTTAGCAAGTATCTATAGATGCATATTTACTACGTACTGAGCTTCGTGACTGTAATTATATACTAGACTGCGGCAATAGTATGATGTGTATAGAATATCAAACAAAGTACAATTAAACAAAATATTAAAATGAACATACAAAATTTATACCTTAAAGCATAAACTGTGTCAAAATATATGAAATTCACAGGTCTAAATGGCTATTCATGGTGTGTTATGTTCATAGTATAAAGAATGCAATATGGTTTGTTGTAATATATGTAGACTATACTTTAGTGTTAAAACATGATAAGTTATATAAAAGTAAACTATCGTAGAGAACTGTTAACTATCTCATTTTTATAGCCATATTGTGCTTAAAGCAAATTATCTTTCATTACTATAAAAATGAATTTAGAGGACTTATTTATATATTAGCGTAATACAGAGTGGACCGCTCGAATGTACCTAATTTCAATTGTATGTGACTGGTAAACGGTAGAAATAGGAATCTACACTAACGTTTATATGAAAGGAAAACTCAACAAGTTTCCATATGCACATCACCATATCTCTACGTGAGCTCCAGCTGTCACTGTGACGATATCGAGGCGATTGAACGATTCCTTGCTAATCACATTGCAGCATGTCTTCTGTAATACTCTCAATAGCCTCTATGATGCGCTCCCGAAGATCACGAAAGTCTCTGACTGGGGTGGCGTACACTTTATCTTTGACCTAACCCCAGAGAAAGAAATCGTATTGGCGAATTCCACTCGTTTGGATTTGTCATCCGTCACTAGACATTGCATTAACTGCACTTTATTGTGCGTACAGTTTGAAATGTCTGTGGACAATTCGTTGCAATATTGATTTTGGTACTTGAAGTTCCCGCGAAGCTCTTCTTAATGACTTCCGCGGGCTTTGCTCATACGCGGCTTGAACATTTGCAACCATTTCGTCGGATGTTCTACGACCACCACCATGCTTCTTCAACACTGATCCTGTAGCTAAAAATGTATCGTGCCACTTCTTAATGCTTTTAGCAGTTGGAGCATCATGGTTAAACACTCATCGATACTCCCTTTGAACTCTAACACTTGATTTAAACTCGCATACCACAACACAGTTTGCGCTTTCATCTGCGGTGTCGCCATTTTGACAATCGATACAACCTACGAAAAAAAAACCATGTCTGCGCACCATCTACCGATAGGATTCGAAACTTGTTGAGTTTTCTTTCATATAAACGTTACCGTAAGGTTCTATCTTCAACCGTTCACCAGTCACATACAATTGAAATTAGGTACATTCTAGCAATCCACTCTGTATATCAGGCATATCAGAAATCAGACTCTAAATGTGCAGTTATGTGCGCGGATCGCCGGTCTGTGCAGGTTGCATCAATCAAGTGTTGGTCTTACACGTTCTTAGCTGGAGGGGTGTACAGTAATCTATTCTGCACTTCTAGGGTTGGATTAAATATACATTTTGACATTATAAACATAGTTAGCAGAACGAAAAAAACACAGTTATTATCAGTGTCTATATTTGACAATTGTAATACAAGAAACTTTAGGCTTACTCAGTTATATATGACAAAGTAGTGGTTTGTAAAGCATAATTTATTAATATGACTTTTATACAGTATTTGAAGAAAAAAAATCCAGTAATTTCGAAACAACAAGAAACAAACAAGTATTTCATTTTATGTAGTAGGTAGTAATTATTTTAAAGTAATAGACCCTACTCTTTCATTGTTCGTCAAGCATTATTATTTACTGTGACCATGGGTACAAAAATGACGAAGAAAATATTATACTCCCATTTAATTACATGCAGTAGGACATTGTGAAGTTTTTACACTGAAATATATTAATTAATATTAATAAGTATAAATTAAGCTTAGAATTTAAATTCATATATAGTTTATTTGAAAACGTTGAGAGCAAGTATCGAAAAGTTGGCAGCGTTACTCAAAGAAATTAAAAGTGTAGTCCACAAGCTGTGAGGCGACGATAGATTTAAAGATTTATTAATATAAGTATATTGAATTAATATTGTGACGTGAGATAGAAAATTTTCCATTATATATTTTTTCAGAAAATTTTTCCGCCTTGCAAATAGTTGTTTTCCTCTCTCCTTACAACCTCAAGAGCCTCACATGTATTCCTCACTATATTCTCATCACTTACCAGTTTATGAAATGAAAGTCGTAAGTCGTCTAACCTTTGATGGCTATGTTAGCACAGACTCTAAAACAACGCCATTGTCAAGCACGTTTTGCCATGAGAATACTGATTAAGAAATAAGCGCTGGCAATATCATATTTTGAGAACTTTACTAATCTGATCTAAATTGTCACCTCACAACACTATTACCTCGACATAGGCTGATGAAAGCCTTTCATTTTAAAATAATTATTATTGTTGGCCGAGGAAAACATTATAACAATTACGTTATATGATTCCTAATTTCTCTTCTCCGTTATCTGTGAACTCCTCATTTTATTTATCGTAACTCATTCACAGACACAGCCAAATCGGCACTCGTACTGAAACTGTGTTACTGAAACAAAAGCTGCTGCAGGTATTGTATAGCCCTGTCGCGTTCCCCTCCAAGGCGATTCACTCCCTCCAAGTAGGGGAATAGAGAGTGCACATCGCACAGAGACAGTTGCACAATGTGCAGGGTTTTGACATGCCTGTTGTATATTGATATATATTATATATATTATATATATATTAATGATTTTTCAAGATGTTTAGGTGCCTGCGTGACGTACAATGGGAAGTATATGTGTTCGGAATAAGATCGATGATAAAGGTTATTCAAAGCACAAATCTTAATGTAAATGTTTTATGTAATATTTTCAGCAGTGAATGAAGGAGATACTTCATTCTGTCTAACACCAACATCTTTTCAGTTTATATTAACGAGCTGCAGGTTTGAAGTTATACAAAATAGAATTCAGAAGCGATAATGTTACATACTTGAAGCATTTTTCCACACATGCAGGTGTGTATGAACTGGGAGTTTTCTTGTTGATGAATCGATTGCCCACGTCACTTGAAAATCCACCAAAAAGCATTTTACGGCTTTTTAACGCTTATAATTTCCATACAACAAAACACTCTAGCTCAAATTTATAGGCCTATACAGATTGAATAGGCATATTAACAAAAAAAAACACAAAAAAGGATAAAATACGTGTGTGGTCACGGCCTCTACAAAATGGAAACATTAATTTTTGTGATTATGTATGATAATACGTTTAAAGTATTCATTAACGCTCGAGGAGAAATTGAATTAATGTAACGCGAACAAAGCCGCAGAGCCGAGCCGTTGTTGCCGCGCTGAAATTCGGACATATATGCTCTAAATTTAAAACACAAGAGCTGTTAATTACTACTTGAAGCCCTCGCGCCCGTATTTCACAATCACACGAAGAGGCGAGAGCTTCGGAACAGGTAGTAAACAACCCTCTACCTTTTAACAGAACGGACATAAATTAATCTGCTTTACCCTCCATTTCTGCAGAACAAATTGATTTACATATCTTAGAGAATGCAAAAAAAAATACATCTAGAATTCATATTTAGATGTTTCTATAATAGAGAACTACAACCTGAAGTACGCTGATCTCCTGTGGGCAGCAACTCTTTATCTTTTCCACACCACGTGTGCATAGTAAATAATTTCCTCGACCCTTCATTTTTCCACAATTAATATATTAAAAGCCCCTGAAAATATAAAGATCTTTAGAATGCAAATACAGACATGCCTAAAAAAATACTTCGGATGTAAGTATCCGCATATAGACCTTACAGGATTGTCTGTCCAGTGTACTGTGAGGTCACAAAGTGGGCATGTCCCTCCATGAATTCTTATTTCACACACTTTATGAATGTTGAATGTGAATGTTGGTACCCCAGTGCTAACCGTAGACTACCGTGCTACCGTGCAGTTATAAATAGACATGGCTGACCAGAGTCGAACAAAGATTAGTGACAGCTTCTTTTGCCTGGCCTCCACGAGGTCCCGACCTCACAACATCTGATTAATATTCTCTGGGGGTTGATCAAGGACGAAGTGCGAAATCACCGCTATAACACAACGGCACAATTACGAGCAGCTGTGAAAGATGCCTTTAGCGAAGTGACCCATGATTATCTCCGCAGTCCACACCTGTGGAGTAACGGTCAGCGCGTCTGGCCGCGAAACCAGGTGGCCCGGGTTCGAATCCCTGTCGCGCAAGTTATCAGATTGAGGTTTTTTCCGGGGTTTTCTCTCAACCCAATATGAGCAAATGCTCGGTAACTTTCGGTGCTGGACCCCGGACTCATTTCACCGGCATTATCACCTTAATTTTATTCAGACGCTAAGTAACGTAGATGTTGACACAGCGTCGTAAAATAACCCAATAAAATTATCTCCGCAAAACATCTGTCAGGACATGGCGCAGAATTCAGCTGTGCTATGAAAATGAAGTTCTTTACACGGATGTCTTGGATCGTTAAAATATCAGGTACATGTCCATATCAGTCAATCAACCATACCCATCGTAGTTCGTAATACATGGAGGTACGCCCACTTTCCGACATCTCTGAACAATCTCTTATGGGCGGGCGGACGGATATGCTTTAACAAGTTTAGCTTGTGTCTACAGACAATCAGAGTAAGTCAAAAGACAATCAAAATAAGTCGAAGTAATACATTCTTGAGTATTGGATGAGTAGTAAAATATTGTTAATATAATTTTAAAATGTCTCATATCCAAAATTTTGACATCATTACACATGTTATAACACTTTATACTTTGTTTCAAAAATGAAGATTTTTTTTTAAGTCTAATCAATGGTAACTGAATATCATTACAATATTTGGTAGCACGCCCATGTTAGTATTTACGTAAAGGAACATCTAAAAGAGACATATGAACAATAATTGCTAGAGCAAAAGGTGCAACCAAAATTTTTAAATGGTATGATGTGGAACAAGAAAATAAAAAAGCAACAAAATGTAAATAGATAAAGTAAGGACAGTAGAATTTGATTACATTAAGAAAAGTTTTCAGCTGACACGACAAGAGAAAATCAGAAATTAGGGACTTTGGAAGGAAATAACTTCACAACGCCCATTGTAAAAAAATGAAACCCTTAAATCGCATGATCCTACAAATAAATGTAGGAAAACCGATGCTCCTAAAATGTATTTCAGTGGTCACTGTCAGACAAGAACGAAAGGAGGCCAGGATTAAATTGGAATCTCATGTACAAACTCTGATTTGAGAACTGGAAGAATCAGAAAAATTGAAACGGAAGGCGGCAAACCTGTAGAGGAGAAAGCAGAAGAAAAAGAAGTTCTTTCCACCATCATCATCATAATCATCAACATCACCAATATCGTTATCACTTCCATTAGTGTATCTACAACCAAGATTATGTTTAACATTATTATAATCAATACGATTATTTATTCATATTCATTATATTTATTTTCTTTGTCACCATAATCATAGCTTGCCTACCAGCGTAGCTCAGGCGGTAGTGCGTTTGCCTGCTGATCCGCAGTTGCGCTCGAGCGTGGGTTTGATTCCTCCTTCGGCTGACTACCTGGTTGGGTTTTTCCGAGGTTTTTCCAATCGTAAAGCGAATGTCAGATAGTCTACCATCTCGCTATTACCAAATCCATGGACGTTAAATAACCTAGTTGTTGATATAGTGTCGTTAAATTACCAAGTGAAAAACATCATTATCATCTTTTGACGATGGTTGAGCTCTTTGATAACTTCCGCCTATTTTCTTTCTGATTTTGATCCAATAGTAAGCTATTTGTGAGCTAGGCGGATGAAAAAATTTATTGACATAATGTTTGTCATCAATATAATCACCACCATCAGTACCACTACCACCACAGAGTCCACCATCTGTAGCATTAGCCAAAGTTTATTTTTGTTCTCTATTCTCAAATCGTCTCTGTTAGGAATCGAACAGCGATCTTCCGCCTGCGAGTCTCAGTGTAATAGCCCGCACGGTTAATGGAAGCTGGAGCAGGTGTCCAGTTCGAAGAGCCAGCACTGCGACTGCACACGAAACAATTTTGAGCCTATAATCGTCATAAAAGAAGTTATCAGATGTGGCTTGCCATTGTCGTTAACTCATTTTTTGCTTGTCTTTCCTTTATTCCATTGGATTTAGTGGCTTTTAGAAATAAGACCCTCAATAATGAAAACTGTTCGCCGGCCATGCGAGCTGCATGCAGCACTGCTCTATGGAACTGTTCTCTATTTTTCAGCCACTTTGCTACAGAAATGGAGTACAAATTCGTATTTAGAAATTTGTTCTGTACCGTTGCTAAAACTCCCTTCGTGCTGTAATGTTTACCCAGGTTCGTGCTGCATGGAAGTGTCGTAGATTCAAGTCTGATGTAATGTAAATAAAATTACTCTACAATAACAATAAAAGATTTGGCATGGCTAGGCTACATTCAGGCATGATATGCAGTGTTGCCTTTAAGAAAAATTTGATCTTCTTCTTCTTCTTCTTCTTCTTCTTCTTCACTTCAAGGTTTAGGCGAATCGCCTCTTCCGAATCCACAATGATTCCCTCCATCTCTTCCTAGATCTTCCCACATCACTTAGTCCTCTTGGTTTATATTGATATGCTACTTTGGGCAATCTTGTTTCTTCCATTCTCTGGACATGCTGTTCCCAACCGACGCGGTGTTGTTGAATTCTATCATTTATTGAGTATATTTCTAATTCTCTGCTAATTTCCTAATTTCTTATGTGGTCAAATTTTGTGCAACCTTTGGTCCTTCTTAGAAAGTTCATTTCTACTCGAGTTCTTCTTATTTATTACCCAGTACTCGCTGCCATAAAGAAGCATCGGTACCGCCATTGTCTTGTAAAACGTCAATCTTGTATCCTTTTATTTGTTTTCTATCTTAATATTCTGTGAATGGTGCCACATATAATTTGGAATTTTGATAATTTGTTATCAATATCATTTTCTTGTTCCATACCCAGAAGACAATTCACAACCTAGATAATTAAAATTTAACACTTGTAATATAGGTTTATTTTCTCATATTATTTTCGACCTTATGGGCGATTTTCCCAAAAATAAGGCCATTATTTTTGTCTTCTCTGTAGAAATTTAAGAATCGTACTCTTTACTTAAGAAAAATTTGATTGAAAACAATACTTTTTTTTTTAGAAATGGGATTTTCATTAAGAAAATTAAAAACAAAACAAAATAAGTTAATTGTTTAAGTACTTATGAGAAAAGATTCAAATCTACTATATCTGATTATGATGTTTATATGCATATTCAGTAAAAATTTCTACTCTCTAAAACGAAATTTCTGTAGGGCATCGCCTGAAACGAATGTTAAGCGCAGAGGGGTAATAATGATTTACTAAATTATGAAAAATGTAAGAAACATTCTGCCAAATTCTGAAATGTTCTGAAGTTTTACACGAAAACGGATTTCATTTTTGTAATCAGACTGAACTTGTGATTCAGAAACACTAAATTTTTCAAAACAACGCAGCCCATGTGTACCAGAAATAGAGACAGGAAGAGAACAGCCTTCTCTTCCTGTCTCGATTTCCATATTTTACCATAGATGTGACACGATTTACTTGGGATCCTTTCCAGGGAGGATACATTAGCTTATCATGACTGCCACTGTTTGTCGGCTTTGTACATTTTCCTGTCTTAATGTCAACTGACGTTTTATCACGTACACGCCGTTACTACTGGCAAACAGAAATACACATGTGTGTTGCAGTGCGGTATCAGAGCGGCGAAGTCTCCGCGCCGGACGCTCGTCACTTTGATAGCGTTTGAAGCAGTAAAATACACGCGCCCCTCCGTTTGACGTGCGGCTTAACAGAGTTCCTAATGTTGTGGACATCTCGCTACATAATATAGGAAGGCTCTGATATGGCCCATGTCCCACACTTCTCTGCACGTCCTGCCAAATGCCTGCAGTTCATCTACAGCAGGCGAAAGCTGCACACCACACCTCACTACTTTTGACAGAGTATAAAGGGAAAGTGTTGTGTAGAGAGTTTCGCACCCTAGTGGTCCGCTAAACGGCTAACGCCGTGCTGATGTGAGTAGTGACGTAGTCTATGTTGAATATGATAACGTTCGTAAAACTTCGGAGAGAATCGTAAGGGATCGGTCCACACCTTCCTTTAACTATTCTATTATACTATATTTCCCGCTTCGTTAAACATTTATTATATCGTAGCTTCTATGATATTTAATCAATCGCGCTGTAGTTTATTAATTGATAGCTCAATATCCAAGGAAAGAACAGAACAAAATTCGAAATGAAAATCTTTTTCTGAAAAGTAAGAAATAATACTTGGAAGTTACCTGTTCAGAATAGACATTTATACCTTCAAAATTTGGTAAGCAGCAAACTGTTTTACTTTTCACCTTAAATGGTGGATCAAAGCGAGAGAAATGTTGAGAATGAATGGAAATTATTTTTAAAAGTAGTCGCTACTCAAAAGCATTACTGGTCATCGAGTTATGGCGAGTTAAACAAAGGAGCGTTTTCGCTTGGCGGAGGACTCGCGACTCAACAATTTGTCTGTTGGAATATCAACGAAACGTTCTCTTCTGAGCCTTCTTGTACTTCGGCCTGAATAAATTATTCAACTCGAGTTGCTCTAAGTAGATGAAGGTCATCGGTAAATCTCAAACGAGATGCCTTTCTTTTAACACCGAATTAGGTCTACGGTAAACTTTGTTCATTTCCATGTTATCCGCCTAGAGATAGCGGCTCCGCTGTTGGAATAACGTAACGTGAATGGCTCTGATCGTCTTTTTCATAAATGATGTTAACATAGCGTTGACCGTTTAGCGGACCAGTGGGGTGCGAGAACTCTATTGCAGAAATTCATTAAAGAATATCATAGAAATGGACTTAAAGTTATCATCCTTGTATTGAAACTCCTGTTCTTACAGTGATGTCTGTTTACTTGTGTACAGCGGTTTCTCCAAGTTTTGGACGGACTTACATGCAGAATATTTTGGTTAAATCATTCTCAAATAATGCTTATTAAGGGTAATTACTTTTACTTATTGTATAGTTAAAATAATGTTTTAAATATTTCAAAATACAGTGATCAATGATATACTCAAACATTAAAATAAGTTTCCTCAACATAATAGATTCAAAAAAGCTTCAAATGAAAAAGTGTAGGGTAAATTGTATATTGTCAGAAAATTTATATTAAAGAAATTAATTACTTTGTGCCTCCTTTAAGACATTTCTATAAACAAGATTTTTAGTGTTTCGAAAGATCTACAAGAATTGTTACGAAAATATTACATAACAATAGCTGTATCTAACACTGGATAAATAATACAAATCCTCACAATTAACATTATGTTAAATTCCTTCATCGTTGTCAGTTCTTCGTACTTTATAATTCTCTAAAAATAACTTACACATAACATTAATAATAATAATAATAATAATAATAATAATAATAATAATAATAATAATAATAATAATAATACAATTTACAATCATAACAAGGTATTTATTGCACTGTTACACATTCATGCGGATGTCACTGAAGATTATTGCTCCCATGTCTATCTAACAGCGTAAGATTATCTTTAAAAACTGAGTTTCTACTCGTGATTTTGTGCGAACAAGTCAAGGATCTACTGCGGTTTTTTTCTGGAATCTTTTAATATTCGTCCAATGGCTAGTCTTCTTCTCTACCTTTCAAGTGATTCATTTGGTACAATTTACAGGCGTTTCCCGATTCTAGATAACTTCTCCTTTTCCTATATCTTGTGTGTTGTCTACAATCAGGGCAGTCCGGAAACTTATTGATTTTCCCTTTTGTATTTTACATAGACTTGTGTAGTAATAATTTATTCATAAAAGTAATAATTTTGTATACTCGCGACAAATATGTTTTAAAAAAGAAAAAGAAATTCATTTATACACAACTGTCTATCTCTTCATAGAAGATGTATGTTCTGTAAGGTACATTAAAACTCCATAAAGTCAGCATAGTGCATAATATTACTTTACTTTAATGATGACTTTGAATATCTTTCATGCTAAAAGTAACAGGATACGTGTTGGTCAGGAACTTTTTTTTACTTTGAAAATCTGGCTACAATAATTGAAAGAAACACTAACCAATGTCTGAATAGAATCCACGAGTCAGCAAGAGAACAGATTAGACATATTAAATATTTTATACATCAACTATATAAGATGTCTCTATGATCATATCTCACAGTCTTTCAATGAATTATCTTGGCTCCGGCTGGCTGACAGACTCAGTTTGCATTGCCTTTCTCTTCTCTATCAGATTTTGCATACATCAACCCCTGAATACCTTGCATCATGAATTCATAATCTATTCATACATCATAATCCCTATCATAGGTCACAACGCGATATTCCATTGCCAATCCATCTCCACTGAGCCCACACCTGTGGAGTAACGGTCAGCGCGTCTGGCCGCGAAACCAGGTGGCCCGGGTTCGAATCCCGGTCGGGGCAAGTACCTGTTTGAGGTTTTTTCCGGGGTTTTTCCTCAACCCAATACGAGCAAATGCTGGGTAACTTTCGGTGCTGGACCCCGGATTCATTTCACCGGCATTATCACCTTCATTTCATTCAGACGCTAAATAACCTAGATGTTGATACAGCGTCGTAAAATAACCCAATAAATAAATAAATCTCCACTGAACTTACGCTTTTTCTTCGTTTTTTCAAAACAATAGACACTATGTGTTCTTGGAACTCATTACCTGGAGTCCAATCTGAAACATCTTATTTTTTCCCGCAAGTGTCGTAGGGAATATATTAATTCACAATATTTTAACTAGTTTATTAAGTAATTTTGTAATTTAAATTGTCACCTAATTTAAGTAATGTCCATACCTGTGGATTAACGGCTAGCGCGTCCGGCTGCGAAACCAGGTGGCCCGGGTTCGATTCCCGGTCGGGGCAAGTTACCTGGTTGAGGTTGTTTCCAGGGTTTTCCCTCAACCCAATATGAGTAAATGCTGGGTAACTTTCGGTGTGGGACCCCGGACTCATTTCATCGGCATTATCACCTTCATCTCATTCACACGCTAAATAACCTAAAATGTTGATAAACTGTCGTAAAATAACCTACTAAAATAAATAAGTAAAAGTAAGTAATTCAGTTCGGTATCCTTCTGGCACATGAATATTTTCCTTCATCCATTTTGTATTAGGTAGTCTACATACTTTTATTTTAACAAGACCATGCATTTCCTTTTTATCCTCTGGTTAAATGGAAAAGAAGGCCTTATGACCTGAACTCTGCCACAATAAGTAAAACATTATTATTATTATTATTATTATTATTATTATTATTATTATTATTATTATTATTATTATTATTGTTGTTAAACTCTACCAGATTAAATAAATAAATACTTGTACAACTTCATTGAGCACTTTATATTTTTACATATCAGATGAACCTAGTTTCATTTTCATTTTATATCGTTCTAAATAAATTATAGGCTTCAATATCAGTAACGTCGTTTTTATAATCAGGAACATAAAGACTTTGCTAGGAAGTATGAAATGCTGGTCTACATTATTAGGATTAGCCTACAGGATTTCTAATTTTTCTGTCCACAGTAGACTTCTGATTGTTTTATCGATGAATAAATTAGTAAACTATGGTTGGAGTTATAATATTTGCGTTTCAGAACAATAAACAAGTCTGAACGAGTTCCGAGAAATCGGAAATAATTTCACTTGTTTCACACACTGGAGTTTCTGTGCGAGGAAAGGTTTACGCTCTCAGCGGGACTAATACGAAGCTGGAATTACACGAAGTTCCTTCATTGAGTTGAATTTTGTGTTTTAAAGAGGTAAATGCACAACACGCTACATAGTCGGTTTCCCGCATCGGAGACTCGACGAAATTTTCAGCAGGTATAAGTGAACATTATGGCGCACATAGTTTTGGGGCTGATTTTTTTTAGGTACTTTCCTTTCTCTTACAATCCGAATTTTTTCATCATCTCATTATAATCGTGCCACATGAAAGGGCATGTCCTTGCTAAACAACATTGTAGGAATTTAGATGTCATGTTGTAAATGTTTGACTTGCGACCAATCACTCTATGCTCAAACAAAATTATGGAGAAATTTCTTCTTCGACATTTTCTCTTTCAGGAGCTCGCCTGTTTTAGTTGTCACAAATTTCGGTTATCTCAGTCAGTCACAAAGTATGAGGTCTCCTCCGTACGTAATTTTATTTATACATGGCTTTCATTTCAAAACTTCCCAGTCTAAATAATTAATAAATTGAATTCAATTTTAACAAAAAACACATCAATTTAGATATTGAGGAGGAAGTCTGAAACCAGGCTTAATTGCATTTTAGATTTCACCCTCCCCACCCGGCCTCCCCCACTTTGAAATTTTAAATGGAACTCCTATATTTTTGTACTTAAATATGAAAGCGCTTTCAATTGTTTATACACCTCATTCATTTGTTTTCTTATATTATTTTTCTATCATCGCCTGGCAACCTGGATTGTTGTTACTGTTAATTTATTAGAGCTGAAGAGAATCATCATCATCATCATCATCATCATCATGGTAGGCTGTCTCATGGCCTGTTTCGACTCGGAGAATCCATCTGGTTACCGGACGTCCTACGTCACGATAACTTTTTGGATTATAATTTAAAACCTGTTTTATTATAGAATTATGGTTCATTCTCTGTATATGATTATACCAATTAATTTCATTTGTATATACTTTCTCTTTTAAATCATATATTCCTAATGTTTGTCTTACTTCATTGTTGCTCACTTGGTCAGGTAAGGTAAGGCCTGCTACTCTTCTTAGAAATTTCATTTCACTTGTTTCAACTTTCCTAACATCAGATCTATTTAGAGTCCAGTTCTCAGATCCATACATCAACATTGGAACAGCCATAGTCTTATAAAATTTCAGCTGTGTATCAACTCTTATCTTATTCTTCAATTTTCCACTTATAGTGCCACACATGTATTGAAATTTATATAGTTTTTGTATTACGTCATTATGTTTACTGTATGACACTTCACAGCCTAAATAGTTAAAATGAGAAAATTGCTCTATTGCTGCATTATTCATTATTACAAAAGGAGCGAAAACAAATGAACGAGGTGTATAAACAATTGAATGCACTTTCATATCTATACTAATAATAAATCTGTAGCCGAAATGTTTCTGGTAATTTTCGATTTTCCAAAAATAATTGGTCCTAACATATATAATTAATCACCCTGAAACCGGAAATCGCTTTTTTGAAATTTTTGTTTGTATGTCTGTATGTCTGTCTCTGTCTGTCTGTTTGTTACTTTTTCACGCGAAAATGGCTGAACGGATTTCGTTGAAAATCGGAATATAAATTAAGTTCGTTGTAACTTAGATTTCAGGCTATATGGCATTCAAAATACATTATTTAAAAGAGTTGTTATAAGGGGGCCTGAATTAAATAAATCGAAATATCTCGCTTATTATTGATTTTTGTGAAAAATATTACATAACAAACGTTTCTTTAAACCTAATTTGCGATACGTTTTATTCCATGCAAAATTTTGATAGGACTGATATTTAATGAGATAAATGAGTTTTAAAATTAAAATAACTGCCATCTAAGGCCGTGTAATGGATTAAAAAACAAACGACTTCATCTATAAGGGGCCTTGGACAGCAACAATCGAAAGCTATGAAAGATAGCCTACAGAATGTTTCTGTGTTTGTATGAAGTAATATCGGAAGCTAAATTAACCGATTTGTACAATTAATTATTAATTCACCATTGGAAAGTGTAGTTTCTCTAGATGGACATAATGCTATAATGTTATTACAGTAACTTCTGAGTGAACCGAGGACAGGTAAGATTAAAATAGCTTCTTATGCACAGAAAACTTGATAGGCTATTCTGTACATTCGTTTCCTGTATTTCCTAAAATAATTTTTATGACCAAATGAGTCGTCTCTGGATCAAAATGATCGCATTTTAATTATGGAAATACAATTTAAATTAAGTAACATAATAAACGATTTATCCTTATATCAAACACGAATGTTCCCTGGATCAAATGTCCTATTTTAATTATGTAACTACTTTATATTTATTTCTAACGGCTGCAGCGGAGCGCACGGGTACGGCTAGTTTAAGTATAAAAATATAAGTGTGCTATTTGAAATTTCAAAGTGAGGTGGCTGGGAGTGGGGAGTGAAATCTAAAATGCAATTAAGCCTGGTTTCAGACTTCCCCCTCAATATCTAAATTGACGTGTTTTTTGTTTAAATTGAATTCAATTTAAGTAATTAGTTATTTAGACTGGGAAGTTTTGAAATGAAAGCCCTGTATATAATTTACTCACTCCAAGGACAGTCTACATCTTCTCCTTTTCCTTACTGAGTATGAGTTCATAATTTTTTGGACTCCCTGTATCCTAGTAGACGTCGTACATGTCCTTACCACTGCAGTGTTATTTTTCTGATTGGTTGCTTACCTATAAAGGACATTACTTTTGTCTTAGTATTTGAAGTAAGTAGATTATAAGTAGCCATAGTATTATATAGTTGTAAAGAAGCTCTTTGTAGCTGATCTTCTGTTCCAGCGAATATAACCTGGTCATCTGCAAAGAGTATCGTATCTAATTTTAAATTTGTCAATCTAAAATTCTCATTTAATTTTTCTTTCTTTCTATTCGCCAACGGCTGCGTCAATATGTATATTAAAAATAGAAGAGGACAATGGGCAGCCCTGCCTTACTCTTGGTTTATGATAACTGATTTTGTGCTTACCACATTGCCTTTGTCAGTACTAATAAAAATGCCATCATAAAAGCAGCTGAAGAGAATAAAGCTACAACATCTTATTGAGCATTTCATGTAATAGTTGTGTTTGTGTATTAAATCACTTTAAAATGTTGTATACCCTTCAAGAGAGAACATAAATCAACCTTATTGATTAAATTTAGGAAATTACACATAATAAGCAGTTGTTTTCATTCTACAATTAACTGATAGTAACAAAAATACAGGTTGCCAGGCGACGATAGAAAACAAAAGAAGCGAAAACGAATGTGGTGTATAAACAATTGAATGCACTTTCATATTTAAGTATAAAAATATAGGGGTGCTATTTGAAATTTCGAAGTGACGTGTCTGGGAATGGGGAGAGAAATCTAAAATTTAATTAAGCTTCGTTTCAGACTTCCCCCCACAATGTCTAAATTGACGTGCTTTTTGTTTAAATTGAATTTCATTTAAATAATTAGTTATTTAGACTGGGAAGTTTTGAAATGAACGCCATGTATATAATTTACTCACTCCAAGGACAGTCTATGTCTTCTTCTTTTCCTTGCTGATTATGAGTTCATAATTTTCTTGAACTCCCTGTATCTAGTAGACGTTGTACATGTCCTTACCACTGCAGTGTTATTTTTCTAGAGCAGGCCTGGGCGCTAGTATATCAATCGAGTCACTGCAGACTACCACTTAACTCCACACTCCACATTCCCCAGCTGAAATAGTTATATTTCGGGCCAATATGAGTGGACAGGAAGGTAAACATTGTTCAGTGACGGATTGTATAATGTAGACATTATAGGTTTCACGAACTTTAGGCTCTCGCTGGTCGCCTACAATCCACCACTGATGCACAATGTCATACTGTGTATTTGTTTCTAAATCGGTGTAAGCAAAAACGGACATGGGCGGGAGTTTCTCCTTTCCTTTTTCCTTTCCCTTTATGCCCAGGCCTGTGGTACCATGTAATGAAACATGTAACCCTTATTCTAGACCAAATCTGATCATTCCGTACCTTATCCCTTCGAGTTAGTTCTAAACATCTTATAAAATTCATTTCAACTACTCCATTTATGAGAGTACATTTCTGGTCCATGTAGTTTAATATTTTCTATTGTAGTCTTTTACATACTATTCTCTTTTTTGTTCCTCTTCTAATATTTTCATTCCACAGTGATCCGTGAAGGGTTTTTTTTTTTCCTTGTTTGCCTCTTCTTGCTTTAGTTTCTATATCACTTGTACAAGTACATGATGTGTTACCGAGGTACTTATAAATATTTATATTTTAATAGTTTCAGAATTGAATGTAATGCCAATTGCTTCTCCTCTGATACACATATACTGAGTGTTCATTTCAAAGTGTGTCATGACGTCACTGTTGTGGGTCAGCGACTTGAAGCGAGTTTCAGCTTTTATGTCAGAGAAGTTGCCTATTAATCAAGGCATTCAGTCTGAACTTGAGAACGTGTACGGTATAACTTGAACGTCGTAGCACCAGATGGCGGTCTGTAAAATCTGTGTGCTACCATAACCTCTTTTTAACTGTGTTTTGCGTGGGCAAGTCGTACGCATGGTATTTGTTATCATCGGTTGCGTATACTTCGCACGAAAACATGACGACCTTCCCTCATCCCCTTCACCAGTTAACTGCAGGCACGCGCAAGGAATAAACCCTTAGCTGAGTTGCCAATTCTTGAAGTCATTGTGATTTGCGAACGTTTTTCAAACTGTGTTCCGTGAAACCGCGATTTTCAGCGAGACTATATTATCTTTGACTTTGTAAATATACCTTAATTTATAATTACTAAAACAAAATTGGTATAAAAATGAACAAACTTATTTTAAAAACACTTTATATTTATATTTTCACTAACATGTTTTGCCTAAATAAACAAAGAAATGCAGATATATATAACAAGTGTTAAATTCTCATGTTATTGAAGTTCTAGAATTTTATACTTAATTAAGGATGTTGCGCTGGTAAAATTTTAGAAAAATGTGCTCGTTGAATAGCAATTTTAGTACAAGAGAGTAAAATTAGATTTTATCCGCTTCGCCTTGGGTGATAATTTCCACGAGCGCATAAAATCTGTTTACTCTAGTGTGTTTGGTATGTAAATTTAATTTTAAATTGTAGGTATTTTCTTTGTAATGTATTGTTGGCGAAGAAGTTCATATATATTCATTTTAATTATTGCTAATATGTCGGTTGTCATGTAGAGAGTGATTTAAAAACATTTAATTCACTGCTGTAAGTTAGAAAACTTTTAAGCACTGCTGTGAATAATGTCATTATTTAGGTTGCTAAGGACGGTGAAATAAAGACCAGTTTAGATACCAGTCATGGATAAATGCATTCCTTTTACATCATTTTTTCATAACACGAAATCATATTAAAGCACAAAAGAATATATTTGTTTCTCTGCCAGTTTAGATGCCAATTCGATGCAAATTTCTATAGGCCTAAGGAACGTTATAAGATAATGAAATACGATTTAATTAATTAAGGGGGCATTTACACTTCTTATACCTTAAAATTCTGCTATGTAAAATATAGGCCTAATATAAATTTTAAAATTATACACCAACTATTGAAGTTCATTCAGGTAAAAGAACCCGTATTAGTTTTTTTTAGTTATTTAACGACACTGTATCTATTACTAGGTAATTTAGTGTCTTTGGGATTGGTGATAGCAAAATGGTATTTGGCGAGATGAGGCCGAGGATTCGCTATAGATTACCTGACATTCGGCTTACTGTTGAGAAAACCCCAATCAGATAAATCAGCCAAAGCGGGAACTGAACCCACGCCCCAGTGCAACTTCGGATCGGCAGTCAACTCAGCCAACTGAGCTACGCCAGTGGCTCTGTATTAGTTCTGAAGTTATGATTTTTAATGTAAAGTGCGGCATTGGCTATAATAGTGTTACGTGGAAAACGGCATGCGCTTTTTTTTTCTTCCTCGCAAACTATATTCTTTAAAAACCCTTTTCCTGGTAATTCCGAAAGTACTGGATAGAATCGAATGAAATTTTTTCTGTATTCTTAAACATAATGTGCAAATCAGGCCAGAATATTTCCGCAAGTTTATTTGCTGTTGGCGATATCTCTTTCGCGTACTGTTCACATACTGTTCGACGAAGTAAATCACGCATAAAATCGTCTATCTTACCGAATTCTGTTTTAGTTTATTTTCTCTTTAGTTGGTGAACCGTAATTCTTAATTTCTATGCCCCATATATATTTTTTACCAACTCCGCCGGTTGCGTTCGATGTTAAGTGATTAAGATTTGTACTTATCAAACTGCCTCAACTTTCGATTACTCTATGGATAGAATTTTTAACGTTAGACACAATTTTAACACTTTGTTTTCTTAGCTACGCTCCTCTGCAAATAAGATATTCTGTTTTCTTCGACGCTGTTATTTGTTCTTGTCATGATCTTCAGGTGAATCAGAAGGCCTGACTGCGGATCATCTGCTCCAACACTCATTAATCAAGGCCGGAATAAATTAGATATATTGAAGCGCACAACGGTATAAAACAACACGTCGACAAATGTCTGAAAAGACACTCAGAACTGGTGAAACCCAACAGGTAGGGGCAATGACTTAAATTTGGCAATGCTGGGATCCATTGTATTTCTGCCACGCGGCTAGGGGTTGAGTGGAGGATGGGGGTTTATGAGGGATTATCAATTCCTAGAAGAGAGGCCGTCATGTTTTCGAGGCAAGTATACGGCAACATTCCACAATACAAATAAAATGCTCCGTGTCCATGTTTACCGTCGAAGTTAATGTCAACAAATACGTAAGTAATCGTCTTAACCCTCTCCACATATCCCGACAGTAAGAAAAAAACTCACCTCAGTATGTGTTTCCAAACAGTTCACATTCCTGCCACTACAGGTGTTACCGTACGTATCGGTAAGTACTCTTCAGAATGAATGCCGTACTTGCTAGGCAACTTCTCTAGCACATACGTAATACGCCTCTGTGGAAGTGTATGAAGATTGAATTCTCTAGGCTCAACGACTAGCCACATGACGGCATACAGCGAGCCATGACACACTTTGAACTGAACACGCAGTATTCTGCTTCACTAAAATTTACGTTTAAGCCAATTGTTGATACTCTTGTGTCAGAGTCTCATTGTCATGGACGAAAATTATTTGATCATTTGTGAAGAACAGTGACTGAAGATTATCCTCTTCTATTTCCCCACCCATTTTCGAACGCTTTTTATACCATATTTATAACGTATTTTTTACATGTACTATATGAAAAACAAAGTAGATAATCCATAGCCTTTTTCAAGGCTTTTCGTTACGTTTATTATTTCTGTTCTTTTATTTGCAATTTCTATATGTGCATCATTATTGTAATGTAATTTTTCATTGAAATTTATACATTTTTCATCTATATCTAGACTTCTCATTGCTGCCCATAATTTTACCCTAGTGTTACAGTTCTATGCTTTTCCTAGATTAATGAAGGCCTTATGTGTTTGGACATGGGTTTACTTTATTTCTCTCAATTAATAAAATGATGTAACACAATGGATGTTACCTGAGCATAACCTTCCACTTCTGAAAACACTCTGCTCTTCGCTTATTGCCAATATCTGGAAAAATATAAACCTGCAAAAATATAATATCAGTGTTTCACTGCTTCAGAAAGCTACGTTCTCTGATTTAAATCGCTCGTAGGATATAAATGTTAAACTCTGTCCAATATTCTATTTTTGTTATGGGCTAATGGCATCGTATTGGTCCCAATTTTTAGACGTATAGAGAGATCAATTTATAATTTGAGAGCGGCTGCAGCGCAGATGGATGCTTTAATTTATCTGTATTTACGTCACATGCTCCCGCAAGCAGCATTGCTTGACCACTTAAATTATAGTCATCCTAACGCAAAAGTTCGGTACAGTATTACGAAGTGAATTTTTAATATAAATTATTTACGAAATGGAAGCTCTGTAAAACGTATTAAAAATGTATCTGTAAGTTTCGTCACAAATCCAGAATCTCGCACTCTGATACCTACGCCTCATATATTCGTAATAGAATTTAGCTTGTGATATTTTAATGATTATTTCATTCATGGAATCAGTGACCAATTCCGTGCCAGTATAAGTTTTCATACAGTTTCAATCGATCATGATCATCTCCCACTGTAATATTGTCAACAGTAATCTCACTAGAGGTTTTTATTTATCTAGAGAAAATCAAAACTCGAATGGGATTTAATTGACTATTACACGATTAGAAGAAAGTCCTATATAAAGATTAGAAGTAACGACGTACTCCAATACAATAAAATATTAATTGACTTAGGAAAATACAACTGTCTTCGAGTGTATTATTGTACCATCTCAACATTACAAATATTACGCTAGATGCATGGTAGATGGCAGTGATGTGTTATGATTATGTGATGTTATCAGGTATGGAATCTTCATTGAACTCTGTGGACGGTTACTAGTCAAGAAGGCTTTGTTGATTCAATTTCATTTTTATTAAAACAGTTGCATTCCACTTCAGTTATCCGGATCCTAATAATCGACGTCACTTTACAGATGAGTTTCAATAAATCTTAGTATTAAACAAACTCTGATACGTGACTATCCATAATATCATATAGCAGAAGCTATAACATAACGTAAATAGTATAAACAAGTGTTAGACAAATTTTAATTAGGGATGATGAAATAAACAAGAAAAGTTTGGATAAACTCCAGAACATGAATAATTTTAAAAGGAACATTTATTGAAAGTACAATTTTCAAATTTGAATGTTTTAGTGGTTGGTGTTGTGTTTTATATTAGACGTGTTCTTAAAAGAAGTGGAACTCGTTGATGTATATGGTTTATTCCTCAACTTATTCAGGATTTCCGAATGGTGCTCTTCATTTATTTGTAAATAGGATTTCAGGGAAGATGCATAGGTATGACCAGTGATCTTTATTAATTCTTGTTCTTGAATGCCAATGCGAGTCATATTAGAAACTGCTGTACATCGACTGGAGTGGTTTGTAATTTTCTGTTTTTTTTTTTTTTTTTTTTTGACGTACGGCCCAGTTTGAAATGTTGGCAAACAAAGAAACAAATGCTAGGGACGCAATAAAATTAAACAAATTCTAGGGACGCCATAAAATTGTGCGATAAGCAGCCATGATTTGTTGAAATACGTCCTTTCGTATCGTTTTATTGGTCAAAAGTAGTATGACGTAGTAAAAGTGTAATAGGCAAAATAATCTTGTCTCACTCTATTCGAAGTTGTCTTCATATTATCACATCTGATTCGCAATTGTTTCGGTTAGTTCGGAGAATACTTGGAAGAAAGCTATAGCTTATCCACATTGAAATACTATAATATACAAATTAATGAGAAACATCATAACCTCATTGGAAACAAACTACGAAAAAACAATATTCTCTTCAGAATATATTAATGCAATCAAGATGTCCTGCAACCTTATTGCAGTGCGCTCCGTTCCTGGCAGAGCTTTCAGCACGACCTGTTGCCGTCAACCTGGCTGCAACGAGACAGAAACTCTTGGCCACGTGTTGGGCTTTTGTCGGAAAGGAGAGTTATTGCGTAACAACAGGCATCATAGAGTCCGTGGAGCTACCGCCTGTCTTCTTCGGAACAAGGGTTGGGAAGTTCATGAAGAGGTCCACTGCATTTCTGAAATCGACTCTCACAGAAGAGCGGATATAGGCTAATAGCAATAAAGAGGCAACAACAAAAGGCTATTATCATAGATCCAACTATACGCATGGGGAGAGATCTAAACCAAGCTCATCAGGTTGATCAGGAGAAGAGGGCCATTTATGAGCCTTGTATTCCCTACCTTAGTGCCAAGTATAACATCCCTCTCTTCAATTGGTCAGTGACAGGTTTATATTTTGGTGCTCGGAGTTCTTTGCCAAAATTTACATATCATTTTTTAAAACAATTATCAATATCATCTTTTGAAATTCAAAAAATTATCTCGCAAATTCTCAAAGATTCCCTGCAGATTATACAATTTCATTTATACCACTCAGAAGGCCTTAATTAAGGATATGCTAATTTTACATAAAATCTTTTATTTATCAGTATAATTTTATGGTCATCTTCTAAGATTTTATTTTATAATTGGTAATCAATGGTGCTTAATTATTACACTTTATTTTTATAACAACATTCATATTTAATTAATTATATTTGTTTGCTATTAATTTCCGGATCCTCGTGGTCATCCTTAATTAAGGCCGTATGAGATTTTTTTTCTCTCTCTCTCTCTCTCTCTCAAACACATTTGCTATTAAACGATTCTATTTTCATAATTATCTCCAGTTATAGACTAAGTAGATTCCTGCGTTAGGACACCTAGAGCCGCTAAGCAACCCGCAACAGTGCAAATATGTGTATATATTTATTCACACTGCAAATGGGTAAATACTCGGTGGCAGTGGTAACTAATTACACTCAATAGGCTAATGACAATGAATAATAAAAACAATTAATAATAAATTAATTATAATACTAATAATAATTAACACTATTAATAAATACTGCTAATAATAACTATATTAATAAGGAGCATCCTAAACTAAATGAAGCACGATCACTTAAAATAGCATTTAAAGTAAATCTAATTTGTATATTAACCATAAGTTTCGAACTAAAACCCACCAGTAAGATATGTTCACACATGCACAATAACCTTTCAGCAATACACTCATTTCGCTGTCAACTCACTCACTGCACTGAAACTACGGCACATTTCACTGATACTATCCTGATTTCACTAACACTTTAAAAAACATTTCACTGTTCAAATACTTTGCACTATCACTATAAACTATAAAACTTCACTGACACAAATATACTTCACTGACACAACACACTTTACTGACACAACACACCTTATTGACATAACACACTTCTTCACTCATACAACACTTCAAATAACAAAACATCAATTACACCGTTTAAATAATGTACATAATATACTACCGTCTATTACTAAAGTCCTTGAGCCTATTTTTAAATACATTTTTGATTATTGGAAAAGCCTGTAGTAAGTCTGCAGGTAAAGCATTCCAGTCTCTGGTAGTACGATTGAGAAAAGAAAAGTTTCCAGTGTCCGTCCTCTGTCTTCTTTCACTCAATTTATGTGAGTGTTCGTTCCTTGAAGACTAATTTGGCCGCTGTAACCTATTATTTCTCTCCAGGCAGGCTCACCTCTGTATGTTTTGAACATTTCGCATAATCGAATTCGCGTTCTCTTGTCCCTGAGTGTGTCCCATCTTAATGTTGAATTATTACGACAACACTTGAGAGCCCGTTTCTGAATCTTTTCTAATGTCTTAATATATTATAATCTGTAAGGATCTCAACATGCAGCACCATATTCCATTACGAACTAGTGACTTATATGCAATCTCTTTGGATTTATCAGAGCATTTTCTTAGTACCCTCATCGCAAAGTGTAAAGGCTCATTCACAATGACAATTAAACATAACGTAAGCGTTAACTTAAGAATGTAAACGTTATGGTAAAATCAAAAAGTCAAACCATCATTCACGATGGGAACATTAACATAACAGCAAACATACTTGGTAACCATGGAAACATAATAACGACGCCATTCCCTCATATTCTGTCGTATACTGCAACGCTCCACGATTATGTTCTGTTTGCAAATCACGTAAGCATAAGCATGAAAGTATGGAGTTTGCAAACGTTCATGCTAAAGTCTTACGGTTATGTTTATGTCAATGCTTATGTGAATCATTTTGAAGATCCCATTTGGTAGCCTGGGCGCAAACTTCTGTGTTTATGTTACGGTTATGCTTAATTTCCATTGTAAATGGGCCTTCGCTCTCCATGATTTTCCCGCTGTGTCAGTAACGTGTTCGCCTCAGCCGACAAGTATACATTTTGATTTTACCAGGGTTAGGAATAATTTCACATATTATTTGAATTGTTGTAATAATATTTTTATTAATTTTATTTAGACTTAAATAGCTTATATTATAGAGCGTAACATTGAAGATGTTAATGAAATTTATGAAATCTTCTGATATTAAAACTCTTATAATTATGATATTAACTACAAGAATAATCTTCACTTAAAATATGTACACATCGCCCGTCGCTCTCATTATTTAATAATTGAGATAAGTCGTAACATAGTGGTTGTACCGGAAGGGATGCTAAAAGTTATGTCGTTAGCACAAAGCTAGGTACTTGAATATCATTGCTCTGATAGAAAAATTTGGTAGTGGGCATTTCACTAGGAAAGAAGGGAACATATTTTATCAGAAAGGAGGGATTTTTTTCATTTGAAACACTTAAAATGTTTACAGTCACGGGTTGTAAATGTGTAGAGTGTCGTGAAGCAATTAGGCAGTGTAAATAACATTGTTTTACTATGATTTCTTGCATTATTATAATTGTCACCGTTTATTTATTTACACACTTATTTATAGATGTGTAGGCCTACGAACGTAGGCTATGCCAGGTTAAAGAGTTCACATGAAAAACAAGTAGACATGTTCATAACGAATTTCTATAATCTGGCATTAGAGACGGTAATACATGGACACAAAAAAACCTACAAACATTTCCTAATGTACAAAACGTGAAACATACAGTAGCGTGCAAATTAATCCGAAACAACGTAATTACTTATGCAAAAACACTCAAACGGGATAAAAAAAAGGATCTAAGACATACCTCAGTAATCTATGTGCCCTCCCTTGTTCCTAATAACAGCTTTGAGACGATTTGGCATGGATTCCATTAATTTCCCACAAATATTCTTCATTTCTTCATCGCGAAACCATACACCAATGAGGGCAGAAATCATCTTCTCCTTTGTAGAACAATCAATTTTTTGCATTCTTCTTTTGCACATTGACCACAAGTTCTCAATGGGGTTGATGTCGGGTGAGTTGCCTGGCCAGGGGAGTACCTGAATATTCTTCTTGTTGAAAAATTCTGTAGTTTTTCGAGACGTATGGCATGGTGCCAGGTCTTGTTGGAACACACCTCTGCCATCCGGAAATGATTTTTGGAGCTGGGGTACGATTCTGGTTTCCAATAAGTGAATATATATGTCAGAATTCATCATTCCCTTGATAGGTATTAATGCTCCAGGCCCTTCATGTGTAAAACAATCCCAAAACATTACTTTAGGGGGGTATTTGGGTGCTTGTTGGAGATGAGCTGCTGTTACTTTTTCAGATCCTTTCCATACGTAAAAAACACGGTGGCCGTGGACCTCGAAATGAGACTCTTCGGAAAAACGTACATTCTTCCAGTCATTCACTGTCCAGTGTTGATGTAATTTTGCCCACATTAAGCGTTATTTGCACATAACAGGGGTTAGCAGTTGCTTCTTAATAGGCTTACGAGCCCTTTGTCCAGCTTCCAAAAGCCTAGGTCGCACTGTTGTGACGTGAATATTCGCCCCAGTGGTAGCCATTAACTTGCGGGTTAATTCGACAGCAGTTAGTCTAGGATTTAATTTACTTTTCCTGACAATTAAACCATCATCAGCAGGTGAAGTCTTCCTTTTCCGGCCACAGTTTCCTTTTTTTATGGGGTGCGTTGGATCCAATCTCCCTGTATCGTTTTATGATCGAATTAACAGTAGCCAAACCGATGTGACATTCTGCAGCAATTTGCCTCTGTGTCATACAAGAATGCTCTGCTAATATGATAAAGTTAGACTGTTTTGGTGGACTTGTATCCATTTGTGAAGACAACAGAATGTACACAGGATTGCAGTATTAAGTCTTCAACACAACTGAAATGCTTATAAGTACAAAACGACAGGCAAAATGTCACATATTATTAAAAAATAATGACAGACCTTCAACAATGGAATTACACGTACTACAGATGTCAATTAAAGCGGTATGAGCAGCTGTGAGTCCAACAATGACAGAAAATGTAAAAATATGTCGTGTTCGGATTAATTTGCACGCTACTGTATAACGGATAATGGGCATAATGGGTCACCCATCTTACCAGCTCCTCTCGGTTGGCCACCTCGCAGCCCGGACCTCAGAACCTGTGACAATGAGTGTGGGGTTTCATCAACAGCATTATTGCACAGGAACGGATTCCATGTCCTACGCTTTCCGACAGATTATACCAGCAAAGCTGGGGCGAATTTCACACCGAACTTGGCGACGCATTATTTTGTACGAGGAGAATGATGGGGGACATAATGACCCTTTGGACAATTAGGACAGTTAGTGTGAAGTAGATATATGTCTGAATTATGACTTGAATTATGTAGTGTGTATCTTTGGTCGGCGGGAAAAGGCACATACGTCAAAATTTAAAAATTTTCAGGAAAGACTTTCTTTTAAATTACTCTTAACTGAATATAAGGATAATAATGAAATTCATGTATGTTAAAGTAAGACCCTTTTCAATTTAACATACAAGAAAATTTATTATTTCAAAATTTAGAAAAAATATTAGACTTATGTGACTACGTAAACAGAAACATCGACTTTTTTTACTTATGTGCCTTTTCCCGCCCACATTATGTGAGCGGGATTTGTGCCCACCCTGTATAAACTTATCTTGCGACTTCAAAGCGCGGTACAATGATTCAACGTTTAAAATGAGTTCATTAGTAAATTTCCGTTGTCAGTTCTGTTCCCCACCATTGCCTCCGCACTTCACCTCACAGAGATACGAAGCTGGGACCAGTAGTTCTTCTTATTCTTTACCACTATCAATATCTATTTCTTCTAATTTATTTCTAATTTATCTCCTTTTTCTGCACCCTTTACATGCTGCAACTTATCATCATTATCAACTTTTCTATTTCTATTTCTTTTTGTGGTCGTTCTTCTATTTCTCTTCTTCATCTTCTTCTAATACTTCTATCTCTATCTCTGTTCGTCTATCTTTTTCTCTTTCTATTTTTATCTCCTCTCATTTTTTTTCGTTACATTTTTGTTTCTATATTATATTTTCCACCCATCCTTTTTAAAATCGATGAGACGCCGCGCCGCTCCTTGTACCGTTCTTGCTCCGACGCGCACACGTGTCCCGTGAAGACAATCAGATCTCCTCACTCCCCCCGCTTTGTTCTCTTATTCTCCACAGCGCGGAACATATATCGCTCGCTATAATGGATCTGAAACATTACTACAGTCAATTGCTGTCGTTGATTGGGTTTGACGAGGTCAGGCGACCTCTGGAGGGCAGCTGGACCGTAAAATACCGAAGATGACCCCGCCACTTGGCTCTCCGGTCGCGTCCAACGCGGCGCCCAGGGACACAGCCGCTCCAGGGACGCTTAAATCCTGGAGAGGCAGGCAGCCCGCACTGCAGGGTTTGAAATCGGACACGTGGACTTAAGCCATATGGACACGTGTTCAGGTCGTTTCGGGATCGTACATTGGTTATTTTGTCAAGAGGATCGTGTGTTGCGAGGTCTGTGACCGTCCCCCAGCACTTACGGAAGGTTTTTTTTTTATTTTGGTCGCATTTTCGCGAGCGACTTTTCAAGAAAAGGGCTGTGGTTCGATTGGATTCTTGGCAGTCAGAAATATTTGTTATAAATAGAGCTACTAAGGATCTATCTTATCCATGTTCGTAAAATTCTTCTCCGTTGTCATTTCCCTCTTTTTCATTTATCACCACACAATGAATTTCAGGCGAATGAGACTTTTCTTCTTCACGATTTGGACTGTTTAATCCGTTCCGGCTCCATATTTTTTCAGACGATTTCATCTTTGGTGTACCCATGCTTAGAATTAAAATAGGACTTAGGATTTCTTTTTGGCGGCCTGATTTAATATTACAGATATATTAATTTGTCCAACAGAATGTATTTGTGATATTGACACTTAATATTTTAGGAGAAAAATTCGCTTCGGCACCGGGGATCGAACCCGGTTCCTTGGTTCTACGTGCCAAATGCTCTGACCACTGAGCTACGCCGAATTGAATTCACAACACCGGATCAAACCTTTCTCCTTCTATGTTTCCCTTTGTGGCCTGACTCCAAGTTAGCATATATGTTGACGTGTATCCGACGTCAACTGCCATTGTACTAGGAGCGCACTCAGCTGAGTGGCCGGGAATCCACAGTTATTAATACAGGGACATCATTTTATTTTTACTAAAATTTTTAATATTAACCTGTCTATACCTTTAGAGAACCGGAAACACCGCTTGCTCCCCCCTCCAAGAGTGGAGTTCGATGATACTGGCGTAAAACACAAATCACTCTACTAGGTATAGGAAGGAAGAAAAGTAGTTCATCCATTTACGTAAACTAGGAAATATCGCGATTTTGAGTTTGATAATTTTCATTAGGATTTTTCTTTAATCAAAGTACAGTACTGTATTAAGAATAAGTGTTTTTACTCACGAAGTGAGTTATCCATGCGAACGTATTCATTATGCAGTGTATACTGTCTACAGCACATTAGCGTACAATATATAGAAAGAAGTTAAATTGAAAAATAATCATAATATGAATATTTAAACACAATTTTGAAAATGGTGGCCGTTCATTTCGATACAGGCTTCAGTTCTTTTGTGCATATTATCGCACTATAGACTATTGCATCTAATTCCAATTGCCAGTTTCGTCCTTCGTACTAGTAACTCATGTTGAAATAATTCTGTACCTATTCTACGTACTGTAAATTCAATCTTCACTTCTGCCCGACCCGAATATATAAAATTACTCAGACATGCTATCTACTGTCCGTCCAAGTGGTTATGCCGCAGAATTGTGGAAAGGGAGGAAATCACGTGACAGTTAATTACTTAACGAGGCCGTTTTATTTAAGTTAAATTAAACAGCTGTATATTATTACGTAAACGTCCAATTCCTAAAATTAATGTTTTCAGAAAAGAGCTAAGACAGCCCAGCTATTACAGAGGGGCGAGCAGAAGCAGGTGGGGGAAATCGGGATGCGACGTAGGCAAACGGACAGTACCTGTGCGAAAATATGATTCAATATTGAAAGCTCTTTCGGCACTGGAAAACGCGAACATATTTCTGGAACGTACTATACTCAGTAACTCAGTACTGCTTACTATCTGCGGTCTTGGTTCTGTGTGGAGTTGGAACTTCCTTAGTAGAAGGGGTGGGAGTGAAGTACATTCAAAAACTCAGGTACAATAAAAATTGAAGCAAAAATAATATGATGTCCCTGTATATGTAGCGCGTATGGGTGAATCCAGAAATGCATATAGAGTATTAGTTGGAAGACCAGATGGAAAAGACTTTTGGGAAGGCCGATACGTATAGTAGCTGGGAGGATAATATTAAAATGAATTTGAGAGAGGTGGGATATGATGGTAGGGACTGGATTAACCTCGCTCAGGATAGGGACGGATGGCGGGCTTATATGAGCGCGGCAATGAACCTGCGGGTTTTTTAAAAGCTATTTGTAAGTAAGTATACAATATCTACATACTGGTTGAAAGAAGTTACGAGAGCGAAACGGGAAATATCATGCTTCTATTTGTGAAAATAATGTTTTAATTGAAGTAGGAATTAAAGCAGGTAGGAAACTCAGCAGTCACATGGTCGATTTCTAAAACACGGACGAAATCGTGGTTCCAAACCTCGGCTTTTAAACCGTGATCGAGGTCTGAATCCTTATGTGATTTCTAAAACGAAGTCGAGACGCGGCTCGGGAAGAAACAGAGGTTCGTGGGTTTTATATATGGCAACGCAGCTAAGAATCACGTTCTTTTGTTCTCAGCTAAGGTATTGTTATATTTGCTAATTTACAGAATATATGTGTGTTTAAAATACTAGCATTAATTATAGGGAACTGATTTTTAGGTACCGGAATTATATTTCGCAAATAATTAGCACAAGTCGAACGTTTATGTTGTAGTTTATCATTTGTTGAAAGCTACTGCCAACATTTACTACCCGAAAACCCGGGTCTAACGAATCAATAACCTAAATATTAACTGGATTAAAGGTGCAATTGAAACTAAAATATTATATGGTTCTATATTCACATATAATAGGCCTACTAAGTGGAAAGCCCCAGTAGCATAAAACTTAAAATAAGAATACAAAATCACGCTTGCTTCATACATATTCTTGTAGGCCCACATTATATTCGAGTATTAAATAAAATGTCCAGAACTACTGTAAAGACTAATAATTAAGTTACATCGTCTTATAGACATAAAGGTGTAATTAGTATAAAATATTAGGCCTATATCTTGCTTCCCTCAAAGCAAAAAGAAGGTGTAAAAAACTTGTCAACCTGGCGCCTCTTGCATTTCGTTGCAGATTATTATTTAGCATTCTTGCTAAATTTTGCGTTGATTCCTTCGAAAATCGAAAATATTCGTATGAAATTATCGTCGTTATATAGCTACAAAGGATTATTCCTGTCTCTCATCACTTTAATCCGAGATTTAATATGTGTAATCACAAATTTTCCTTTCATAGTCATTCAGCTGATCTACTTCCTCCATCTTGTATACATGAAGCCGTGGTTTTAAACCTGCCCCAGCCGTGGTCTCTGTTTCAGACCATGGTTTCGAGCCGTGGCTCAGAAAAATGAAAAAGACCTCGTTTTATAAATCCAAACGCGGTTTAAAGCAATGGTCGTGGTCTAGACCTCGTTTTAGAAATCGATTCTTAACGTTATAACTTTGTAAACGAAGACATCAGGAATCTTGTAAGCTGCAGTAATTTGCAAAAATTATTATCTACTTCAATTTCCGTGCAATATCTTTCAAAAAGCATGTGTTACTTAATGGATATGATTCCTTTGCTGTGACTCGAACTTGTAAGTAAGTTACCTATAATACTGAATTATTGTCAGACGTTCCTGACTTTCTAAGTTTTATTTCGATGAAAGTGAATTTACATAGTAAAATCTCACATATTATAGATTATATCCTTTATCAGCGTCCATGTTAAAAGAATAAAAAGACTGTGGTAATAAAAGCGAATCAGGAGTTTATACGGGAACAACAGTCTCGCCAAGTATTTCCGCTAATCCTCCTGTGTTGGCAGATTTGAGTTTCGGCCTCTGGTGTTTTCGTCTGTTTCACCTATCGTGTTCATAAGCTGAATGTCAGCGGGCCCATTTGTAAAGGTTATTTATGAGCAATATCTCATTTTAATGGGCCTGTCCACATTTTAGTTGTTGCAGATAGCTCGAAACTGCATTTACACATCCCGACCAATCCCATAACCTTTATATAAACAACAAAGCTGGAACAGTTGCTAGTTAGTAAATATCATCCACAACACCGAGCACGGACTGACAGGAGGCAGAAACTGTAATGCAGATTCATATTGCTTTCAGAGGGAAGAAAACCTGTCCTACATTAAATTACGTACGAAATAAAAAACTGTAACAGGTACATTCATTGTGACTTAAGTGGTAGATATTGTGTATTCAAATCCTGCACATTAGATTCGGTTCCTTGTAGATAAGGTGACATTATCTATCTATCTGCCCGTCTATCTATATCTCTATATCTGTCTCTGTCTGACCCTGCCTGGCTCTGTCTGTCTGTCTGTGTCTGCCTCTGCTGACTCTGTCTCTGTCTGGTTTTGCTGACTCTGTCTCAATCTGCCTCTGCTGACTCAGTCTCTGCCTGTCTCTGCTGCCTCTGCCTCTGTCTGTCTCTGCTGACTGTCTCTGTCTGTCTCTGCTGACTCTGTCTCTGTCTGCCCCTGCTGACTCTGTATCTGCCTCTGTTGACTGTTTCTGTCTGCCTCTGTTGACTCTGATTCTGTCTCTGCCTCTGCTGACTCTGTCTCTGTCTTCCCCTGCTGACTCTGTATCTGCCTCTGCTGACTGTTTCTGTCTGCCTCTCTTGACTCTGATTCTGTCTCTGCCTCTCCTGACTCTGTCTCTGTCTGCCTCTGCTGACTCTGTCTCTGTCTGCCTCTTCTGACACTGTCTCTGTCTGTCTCTGCTGACTCGGCTCTGTTATAATTATATTACCGGTTGTTCTCTATGGTTGTGAAACTTGACAACTTGGACTCACACTTTGAGAGAGGAACACAGATTAAGGTTATTCGAGAATAAGGTGCTTAGGAAAATATTTGAAGAATGAAATTAGAGGAGATTGGAGAAAGTTACATAAGGCAGAATTGTACGCATTGTATTCCTCAACTTACTTACGGATTTGCCGCCCTCACATGAGCCCGCCATCTGTCCCTATCCTGTACAAGATTAATTCAGTCTCTATCATCATGTCCCACCTGCCTCATACCCATTTTATATTATTCTCCCAAGACCTCACCAAAGGTCTTTTCCCCTCTGGCCTCGAAACTAACACTATGTACGCATTTCTGGATGTACCCATACATGCTGCATGCCCTGCCCAGCTCAAACGTCTGCATTTAATGTTCCTAATTACGTCAGGTGAAGAATACAATGTGTACAGTTGTGCGTTGTGTAACTTCTTCAATTCTCCTCTAACTTCATCCCTCTTAGCCCCAAATATTTTCCTAAGAACCTTATTCACAAACACTCTTAACCTCTGTTCCTCTCTCAAAGTGAGAATCCAAGTTTCACAACCATACAGAAGAACCGGTAATATAATTGTTTTATAAATTCTAACTTTCAAGTATTTTGTTAGGAGACTAGACGACAAAAGCTTCGCAGCAGAATAATAACAGGCATTTCCCATACTTATTCTGCGTTGTTACAGTTGTCCAAAATAATTTAGTTTTTTCACCTCTTCGAAGGATAATAATTGCATTCTTCACTTGACAAAATTAATTAGGAACATTATATCCAGACGTATCAGTTGAACAGGGCATGTATACGCATGGGTGAATCCAGAAATGCATATAGAGTATTAGTTGGAAGACCTGAGGGGAAAAAGACCTTTGGGTAGGTCGAGACTTAGATGGGAGGGTAATATTAAAGTCGATTTGAGGGAGTTGGAATATGGTAATAGGGAATAAATTAATCTTGCTCAGGATAGGAACAGATTGCGGACTTATGTGTGGGCGGCAATGAACATCCGGGTTCCTTAAAAGTCATTTGTAAGTATTCCATCGAAATACACATTTGTATGCACTCTGAAATACATGTAAAAGCGAGAGGCATAATTTTAAAATGATAAAACTAAATATGACTTCTGAGCAGTAACTAGGAACTTAAGTTTTAAGATGTTAATATTCAACGTTTGTTTAATTAAACTTTGTACAGCATTTCTGTCAGTATTATCAGTATCAATTTCTACGTTGATCTTTCCTAATATTTTCTCTTCTGTTTGTTCTTTACAGTTTTCATCAGTGGTCTGCAGTTTACCACGTGCATGAAATTCTTGGAGCTGTTCTTGTGAGAAACACCGAACTTGGAGTTTGTAAGTTACCATAAATATTTCATTTTTATTTTCGTACTAAATTCTAGTTTTAAATTTCTTGTAGAAATTTTTCTTGCATGTATATGAACTTGTCAATTTGTAAATATGAATTCTTCTCTTATATAGACTAAGCAAATTTTTTGTTCCGTTGTCATCATTGTAATCAAAATCATTTACATTGACGTCGTCGTCATCATAATCATCTTCATAATCATAAAGATCATCATTTTTATTGAGAAGATTATGTATCTTTTCTGTTCCAAATTAGTGTACACATGAGTTTATCTCTCTATATGTTCTTGTGCGTCCAACTCTTCAATAAACTCTTCATTTTACAGTCCGCAAGAGACATAATATCCTATTTTTATTTCTATATGGGGTTTAAAATTTTCTAGGAAGCTTGCACATAGCCTATGCCACAGAATAGGAAATTATTTGTTTTTCATAATTCTCAATAATACGAGTAATAATAATATCTAATCTTCCAACAGCTCTAACTCGTTAACATTGAACACAAAACCTATCTTCATATGATAATTTTTTTTCTTTAAGTTACCTATACAGAGTGTTTCCGGGCTAGTGTTACAAACTTTCAGGGATGATGGGGAAGGTCACACGTATCAATTTGCGATAAGGAACCCTGGTCCAGAAATGACCGAGTCGAAAGTTATAAGCAAAAATAGTTGTGTGGAAATGAAATAATTTTATTCCTCTGTACACCTTAATTATGTGTATTTTTCTGTACATCTTACACATACTATTCATCTGACGTTGTTTACGTTGCCTACTTACAGTATTCCATTCAGTGCGCTGTCTGAGGGGTGGGGACAGGAAACTACACTAAAGCAATGCAGATAGCGTAATGTGTAACGGACATGATCGGTCCTGATATGCACGTCTGTAGACAGCAGTGTATGTGTACAAGCTGCAGTGTCCAGTCGATTAGTCCTAGTGAAATGGAGGAGTACACGAGAGCGGAATAAACAGACCTGATTTTCGAATACGGATGAGCCAATGGGAACAGTAGACAAGCTCGCAGATTGTATCGGGGCAAGTACCCACGTAGGAGACATCCGGTCCATACCATCTTTCCACGACTGTTCCAGAGATTAAGGAAAGGAGGGCACGTGGTGCCAAATTACAGTTCCATTTCCACACAATTATTTTTGCTTATAACTTTCGACTCAGTCATTTCCGGACCAGGGTTCCTTATCTCAAATTGATACATGTGCCCTTCCCCATCATCCCTGAAAGTTTGTAACACCAGCCCGGAAACACCCTGTAGAACTCATTCATAAAGCTCGGATAATATTTCGTGAATCACCCTGTAGATTTGAATTAATTCCTAGTATAATATATTATTATATTTCCTTTTGAGGTAATATGTATTGCAATTAGGCCATCCCTTGCCTAAACTTTGACAGTGTCATTCATGTGTTGCCAGTCCAGGGGCCGCTGTCCTGGCCACCCGCTCCATCGGATTTTGTTATGCTTCTTCAAAGCATCTATGATAATATACTAATTTGAAGGCACAGCCTTTACAGAGGGCGAAAGTGAGGCAAGAAGGGACTGCCGCAGCTAGTATATGTAGTTAATGGTGGTCTGTAATTACCGCGCTTAGAGTGACTTTTTCACCTTGCGGGACTCGACCTAGTAACTTCATATTACTGCCAACATCTAAGCAGATTATTACAATGTGGAACTCCTTTACTCTGTCATGAGGAATTACGTGTGTCTTTAAAGGTCTCGACTTCTGCTTGACACTTTATCATTATTGCAAGTACAGTGGAAGTACTAGGGGCCCCTAAATCATGGACTTCTGACGAAAATACACGTTTTCAACATTACTAATGGCCGAAAGTAGATAGTTCCTAACTTGCACTAATTTGTCCACCTGTAGGTTAGTCTCTCTATCTGCTTGTTCGTCTGAATATGTTCTTGCTTTGAGTCCGTTCTACCCATCCGTTTGCTTGTCTGCTTCTTTACACGTCTTTGGGTCGATTTCTAAAACGAGGTCTAGACCACGACTATGACTTCAAACCGCGTTTGGATTTATAAAACGAGGTCTTTTTAATTTTTCTAAGCCATGACTCGAAACCATCGTCTTAAGCGAAGACCACGGCTGGGGTAGGTTTAAAACCACGGTTTCATGTGTACAAGATCGAGGTAGATCAGTGGTCGTCAGCACTCGCTGAAATGTGCAATGGGTACGCGGTGACGTCCCATGTGCACCGTCGTGCAGCAGGGAGAGATAGAGAGCATATCCGCTAGCAGCTACGAGAGCACTATAGTGCACAGCGTTTTCAGCGGGTAAGAGAGGCTAGCCCCAGCGTGCTCTGTGCTGACAACCCCTGAGGTAGATGGTCAGCTGGGTGATTATAGAAGGAAAATTGGTCTCTGCGGTATTAAATTTCCGGATTAGAATGATGAGATACAGGAATAATCCTTTATAATTATATAACGACAGTAATTTCAGGCGAATATTTCGTTTTTCGAAGGAATTAACGCAAAATTTAGCAATTTAGCTAAATAATAATCTGCAACGAAATGCAAGAGGCGGCAGGTTGACAATTTTTTACACCTCCTTGTTGCTTTGACGGAAGTAAGATATAATATTTTATGTTAATTATACCTTTATACCTATAAGACGATATAACTTAATTTTTAGTCTTTATAGTAGCTTTGGACATTTTATTTAACACTCGAAAATGACGTGGGCCTATAGGAATATGAAGCAAACGTGATTTTGCTTTCTTATTTTAAGTTTTATGCTACTAGGGCTTTCAACGTAGTAGGCATATTATATATGAAAATAGAACTATACTAAATTTTAGTTTCAATTGAAATTTTAATCCATTTAATATTTAGGTTATTCATTCCTTAGAACCGGGTTTTCAGGTAGTTAATGTTGGTAGTAGTTATGAACAAATGGTAAACAACAACATAAACGCTAGATTTGTGCTAATTATTTGGGCAATATCATTCTGGTATGTAAAAATCCGTTCCATATTAAATGTTTAGTAATGCAACTATTTTAAACTCACATATAATCTGTAAAGTAGTAGATATAACAATACCTTAGGTAAGAACAAAATAATGTGACTTACTGCAATTCAATAAAAATATTAATCCCGATGTTCATTTCTTTCTAATATCGACTGTTTACAAGAATAAATATTGATTTTGAGCTGCGTTGCCATACATAAAACCCACGAACCTCGGTTTCTTCTCAAACCGCGTCTCGACTTCGCTTTAGAAATCGCATAAGGATTCAGACCTTGATCGCGGTTTAAAAGCCGAAGTTTGGAACCACGATTTCGTCCGTGTTTTAGAAATCGATCCTTTGTGTTGCAATTCGTGTAATTTCTATAGTTTAAAATAGTAGCTGGTAGTAATTTATACTAAACAGTAGTTTTACTTTATCTGTATTTTTAAGAATCTTCATATTTTAGCATTAAACCGAAAAATTGGTTTCTAAGATTTTCCTATCTCCGAGTGCTTGTATAAAGCGATTTGTTCTAAAGAATTACAAGAATTTTCTTTAATGTTCAGTGTAATATATGTCAAGTGAACGGAAATGAAGCACGTGAAAGAAAATCATATTTATTGTACCATTAAACATAAATGTGCTTGTCGCTGAAGATCATTCAGCGTATTCCGAATCTCACCGGACCGGTGGACAACAATGACTTCACGCTGCAGCGAATTAGGAACAAAACTGCTGGAAGAATTGATGGCTGTCATGGCGACTGTATAAGTTGTTGTCTGTGCTACGCTAGCAAAAGTTTGCGAAATTTCCGTACTGCCATCTCGTTCAAAGAAAACAGAGCATAAACAATTTATTTCTTGAACCGGTAGTAATAACTGGTCCGTTGACATGTTCGTTCATAAGCCATTAACATATTGTTTTTACGTTGTGCTCATTACAAACAATACAGCAGAACACACCGCCATGACACAACAGTGCACGATGTCATTCGTCTGCTAATTCCCGCCCTATACAAGAACCAATCAGATTCACTGATGGCGGCTGATGGAGACTGCCACCACCTCTGCAAGCTGATGGCACCGGTGCGACATCAGTGACGCCATCGGTGAAATTCGGAACACCGTGATGCCATCAGATTGCTCAGCGCTGAGATTCGGAATACGCTTTAAGCCTGTTCATAAGTAATGAGATGATTAAGTAGGAAGAAACTAATGTTTTAAACAAACGAAATGCTTGCTGAAAATTTTCTGCATATTCACCTTATGACGGATTTCACAGGTACAGCTTGTGGACGAACTCTTGGTACTTTACTAAGAAGCTGTCAGCTAATTATACAACACAAAGACTGACCCCTTGTGTGGCGGTACTGCTCTCCTCCCCAGCAACTCCATTAACTTTACAGCGGTATTTGTGTTTGGTGAAGTTGGGAGACAATCCCCACAGCTTTCCCGGGCATGGAAATTAATAAGTTGTGACAAAAGGAATTGCGAACGAGCTGTAAACACTTGCCTCCACACCCCCCCCCCCGTCGAGATGAATTTGTCGCTTTGTTTAATATAATAATACGGGCGTCAAAATAATTTTCTATTTGCGTCTCAAATCCCTCAAGATTGGAATTGACTTTTACCCTATTTAGGTCTCTAGAACATCGTAATATTCCAATCCAATTTTTCATACGCGACGTAACTTCCTAAGCTGGGAGTGACTTCCCATCCTCTACATCCCTTCTCAGGCTATCACTCTCGTCCGATATTCTATTAGAGGTCGCAAATTTATGTACGGTACTGATACTGTTCTGATGCAGTACAATTTATTATAGACTACTTCAACCATATTTCTAACGCCTAAGAATCAAATTTTAATATTCTACGTCTCTTTTTCGGTCATTGCTTCCATTTATTACCTTTAAAGGTGACCCAAATTATTATGTCACTATCTTCTGTTACATATTTTCAGTCCATAGACATCTCTGTTTAATATATATATATATATATATATATATATATATATATATATATATATATTATTTTAATGTACCGAAGTACATATGATATTTCCATGCAGATTTAAGACGGCGCATATTCCGTCGCAACCCGGCCAACTAGTCACTCATAACGAGTGCACCTCAGCACATGTGTGGACTTCGGTGTCCTACGTTCATAGACATCTATGACGTAGTGCAGAGGGCGGCCACTAGAGGGAACCCAAGAGTTGGAGCTTAATCTGAGACGATTCTGCCCGGCGCCGGGGTTGTATCCGGTGTGGCTTAGTGGATAAAGCATCAGCACGTATAGCTGAAAACCCGGGTTCAAATCCCGGCGCCGGAGAGAATTTTTCTTCGTTCCATTACTCTTTCATCGTATCTCTGTTTAAGTTCTACGAAACTTCATATGGCTTAAGCATAGCATTTCTTTCCGGAATACTTATCCTTGATTATAACATTTTACTGTAATATTTCTCATGTACCCAATTTGTTTACAATATATTTTTAACTTACTATTAGTTTATCTTTGCATATAGTAATAATTCTATTAATTTTACTGTATTATTTGCATATACTTAAGATAACGTGTGGCATATGCTATAGCCTATTTGCAGTATATAATTGTGGACTGACACAGTTAAACATTTTATTCTCTGTAAATCTTTAATATGTTTTGAAAATTCGTAAGGTATTCTGGTGACCCTTAACCAATTTTCCATCTGTTATCAGATTCAAATGTGCCTTCTTTATTTTCATATGTCTTAAATTATGAATCTAATTGTCAGAAGATTGATTCAATCTAATTGTAATTTAAATATCTTAATAAATTATATCAGTTCTGTTAAATTTTATTTACGCGTAGAACATTGTTATTAATTAAAATGTGTCTCAGTGCAACTTACAGGAGAGTCCGTATAGACGAGCTTCTGTCTCATGCTTTTCTAATTCACTGCGGGCTAAAACAAGGAGATGCACTATCACCTTTACTTTTTAACTTCGCTCTAGAATATGTCATTAGGAAAGTTCAGAATAACAGAGAACGCTTGGAATTGAACGGGTTATATCAGCTTCTGGTCTATGCGGATGACGTGAATATGTTAGAAGAAAATCCACAAACGATTACGGAAAACACAGAAATTTTACGTGAAGCAAGTATAGCGATAGGTTTGGAAGTAAATTCCGAGAAGACAAAGTATATGATTATGTCTCGTGACCAGAATATTATACGAAATGGAGATTTATCCTTCGAAGAGGCGGAAAAATTCAAATATCTTGGAGCAATAATAAGAAATATAAATGATAATCGGGAGGAAATTAAACGCAGAATAAGTATGGGAAATGATTCCTATTATTCGGTTGAGAAGCTTTTGTCATCCAGTCTGCTGTCAAAAAATCTGAAAGTTAGAATTTATGAAACTGTTATGTTACCGTTTGTTCTTTAAGGTTGTGAAACTTGGATTCTCACTTTGATAGAGGAACAGAGATTCAGGGTATTTGAGAATAAGGTTCTTAGGAAAATATTTGGGGCTAAGAGGGATGAAGTTACAGGAGAATGGAGAAAGTTACACATCGCATAACCGCACACATTGTATTCTTCACCTGATATAATTAGGAACATTAAATTCATACGTTTGAGATGGGCAGGACATGTAGCACGTATGGGCGAATCCAGAAGTGCATATAGAATATTAGTTGGGATGCCGAAAAGAAAAATACCTTTGGGGAGCCGAGACGTAGATGTGAGGATAATATTAAAATGTATTTGAGGGAGGTGGGATATGATGGTAGGGACTGGATTAATCTTGCATAGGTTAGGGACCGATGGCGAGCTTATGTGAGGGCGGCAATGAACCTCCCGGTTCCTTAAAAGACATTTGTGAGCAAGTAAGCAAGCAGAACATTGTTAAATGATATAGGGTGCCTCTTGCCCAGTTAATTATCTTATTAGACTGAAGTACACATGTTCAATTTTTCATGGGTATGGAATATAATATATGTCAATGCTAGGTACGATATTTCTCGCAGGTTATAAGAGACTTTTTACTTTGTCAAATGCGTTCATAACTCATAAAATATAGAAATACTTTTGTTCGAAGTGTAGTCGCTCAGCAGACGCTAATATTCAATTTCCCTCATGCGTCGAATATTCATAAGTTATGAGATAAGCCTATATTTTGTCGAAGTCAGATATTTTAACTGCTTGTAACACTCATTTTACATTTTCCATTAAAATCAACAATTCTTAAGTGCTGCACCCAACGTAAATATAGGCCCAATACAAAATTATAAGACATCCTGTTCAATTTTTACTTGAATTGAAGAGTTATATGATATACTGCTGTAGTAAGTACCTGTAACGTCCCCGTTTAAATTTCATTACAAGTCGAAAATTCCTAAGAAGCGTATATTTTACCTTATTTATGTTTTCTGGCAGACACACCCTTGTCTTTTAGTAGTCAAACTGTAACACCCTAGAATGTTCCAAACTTCCGGTGGCAGAAATATTAAAACCGGAGACAAGTTGTAGATGCAGCCCAACTTCCAAATTAAGGGAACGCCGTCCCCTATCCTGTAAGTAGAGCGGAAAATTAAATAACGGAAAAGTAATGCATTCTCGGGGCTGTGTGCCGATTCACTTTGTGTCGGACCGAGTTGTCAAAAAGTTTGCTTCTGAAAGGCACAAAATTAAACTCGAATCAAATTATTTTCCCAGCGGGAATACAGCAAACAGCTCTCATTGCTGGCTCGTTATTTCTGAGAGGATGTAAGTTGCATAAAGTAATTCAATATCGTTACATAAATTAACTGAAGAAATAAGTATACTTGCAATGTAAAAACATAAACTGCGACGACTAAAATATCCGTTCAAGTTTCGTTACTTGAATTCCTAACATATTTTCTTTCAAGTTGGTCACGTAGAACCTACAACACAATAAGATAGCTTAATATTGGTAAAGTTATACCAGCGCTTAAAGAACCTTATTCCTTAAGTAACTTTGAAAAATATCTGTGAAAAAAGGGGTCCGATTCTCTATAATAACATTCCTGGAAAAATTTTATTCTGAAAGAAGTTTCAATTACATTAACTACAAAGCAAAAATAGAAATATGGAAATTAAAATTCAGCATATTAAAGTGAAAGCAATCTCTAAAAATAATACAGAATATTGGAAGTTGTTTTTAGACGCAGAACGATACATCAATAAAAAAATGTTTAGTTTAATTTATTTTATTTTAATTGTCAAAATGTATTTAACAAGTGATATTAGTTGCTAAATGTTAGGTTTATTAACTATTAGTTCTGTTTTATAGTATATATATATATATATATATATATATATATATATATATATAAAGTCCCCCAAAACTAAATTAGTTAGGACGTTATGGGGTTGTTCCAACAAACAAACTGAAAGTAAGCCAAGCATTGCTATTTATCTAAGTTTTAGAGTGAATGAAAGTAAGTGTGAGCAAATGTTATTACAGTATGAAATTACGAAGAATTATAATTTTTTCTGCTGCAACAGACACTTTTCTTATCAGGACTTAAAAGGAATGAAGTAATTGATGTTTAGATTGTCAAAATCAATAAATTTTACTTTATTACTCCGTGTATAAAACAATTTTCTGCATTACGTATTTTACATGTAAATTACACTTAAAATACGTACAGATAATTTACTCGCCCAACCCTGATCGTAATGAAACAATGTGAGTAGCTCTTTTTATCCATACTTTTCCATTTTATTTTTTTGTCGATTTATTTCTAGCTCACAAATAAAATGTGAGTTGCCTTATTATATTACTAGCCGTACCCGTACGCTCCGCTGCACCTGTTAGAAATAAATATAAAGTAATTACATGATTAAAATAGGATGTTTGATCCAGGGAACATTCGTTTTTGATAGAAGGATATATCGTTTAATATGTTACTTAATTTAAATTCTATTTAAATAATTTCAATGCGGTCATTTTGGTCCAGAGAACAATCATTTGTTGCAATGACAATTCCTTTAACATGTTTCTTAATTATTATTATTACATGCAACCATAGTTTAATGAAGATTGACATATCATTTAGTTTTAATGTGTATACTTCATATTACTTGCTATATGTTTCCATTGAATTATGGTAATAACTTAATTTTAACCCTGTTTTCTACGTCTTCAGTAAATGGCTTAACTTAAATAGTGATACAGCATAAACAGTGATATGTAATTATATTTCTTTCTTTCGAAAATATAAGAATTCACGATCTCCTATGTACCACTGCCATGGAATGAATAAATGTGTTTTTTCTTCCTACTCAAAAATTTTATATTTTGCACATAGGAGTTACTGCAGGAATAACAACGCTATAATCTGAGGCGGCGGTGAAAATGTATTGTATTGTTATTTTAAAAGTCTTGTGTATCCTTAAATTTCACTCAGAAGTTACTGTATTAACATTATAGAATTATGTCCATCTAGAGAAACTACACTTTCCAAAGGTGAAATAATAATTAAACAATTAATTAGCTTTCGATATTACTTCATACAAACACAGAAACATTCTCTGTAGGCTATGTTTAATAGCTTTCGATTGTTGTTCAAGGCCCCTTATAGACGAAGTCATTTGTTTTTATTTCAATACAGCACCTTAGATGGCGTTGTTATTGCAATTTTAAAACTCATTTATCTCATTAAATATCAGTCCTATCAAAATTGTGTATAGGATAAAACTTATCGGAAATCATTTTTAAAGAAACTTTTGTTGTTATGTAACATTTTCATGAAAATTAATAATAAGGGAGATATTTCGATTTATTTAATTCAGGCCTCCTTATAACCCCTCTTTTAAATAAAGTATTTTGAATGTCATATAGCCTAAAATCTAAGGTACAACGAACTTCATTTACATTCCAATTTTCATACGAAACGGTTCAGCCATTATCGCGTGAAAAGGTAACAAACAAACATACAGACAGACAGATATACAAACAAAAATTAAAAAAAAAAGCGATTTTCGGTTTTAGGATGGTTAATTATACATGTTAACACCAATTATTTAAAAAAATCGAATTACCAGAAACATTTTGGCTACAGATTTATTTATTAGTATAGATAGTCTTTCTTACGATGGTCTATCTGCTTTAATATGTACACCCAATCCCTTCATAAACACATTATTCTTCATTATAACGGTGTAAATCACTCTATTTTGTGGAGTGATTAATTATTTGAATATACGTGTGAAGTGTTTCCTATTATACTTTTATAATTATAAAAAAAATTTAGCAGCATATATGAATTATCAGTAAGAAATATTTTAATTTAAAGTATTGGGATATAATTGTATTCGAAAGGTGGCGAATCTCAATTGAAATGCAAGTATAAATGCCTTAACCTTTTTTAGTTGTTCTATCTTGGGACTTATACGTCTCTTTCCCCTTTCCTTTGGAATTGAAATCGGCACTGAAGTCTATCTCCTTCCTCGCTGCTATTAATAATTGAAGGCGGTCAGGGAGAGATTCACAATGCAGCGGGCATAATCCTGTTACACGCGGTAATTTGTGTTTTCTGCAGCCGAATCCAATAACACTGAACTGTCTCCTGAAATGCAATTACCTGCAGCACTTTATGAACAGTCCTATCTTGTTACGAGAATTGTGCCTCTGGATTGAGGTGAGTTGTGAGACTGAATCGAGTCCAAAGTCTTACGAGTGGCCTATTCAGTAGTAAGGATCTCAGACCATTCGTCAGTTACAAAGCGGAAGGTAGCTTATTTTTCAGGAATTCATTTTGCGAACAGGAACATAAAATTGTGTTTTATTTGTACTGTATACAGTGAAGTAAAAACTTTGTTTCAAGTATTTTATAGTATATTTGAAACATAGCGTTGACCAGAACAAAAATAAAAAGAATAGAGATAGCAAAGTTATGATTATGATATGATATATGATATATGATATGATATATGATATGATATGATATGATATGATATGATATGATATGATATGATATGATATGATATGATATGATATGATATGATATGATATGATATATGACATGACATGACATGACATGAGACATGACATGACATGACATGATATATGATATGATATGATATGATATGATATGATATATGATATGATATGATATGATATGATATGATATGATATGATATGATATGATATGAAGGGCTCAGAGCCGTGTGGGCCAAGCGCCATTTATTAAAAACGCAGAAAGCAAGGATTAAAATTAAGTGAATACCATAGTTTAATGAAGATTGTTATATCATTTAGTTTTAATGTGTATACTTTAGATTACTTGCTATATGTCTGCATTGAATTATGGTAATAACTTCATTTTAACCCTTGTTTTCTACGGTTTTAGTGAATAGAGCTTGGCCCAATATAGTTCTATACCCTTAATACATATATGGTATGATATGATATGATATGATATGATATGATATGATATGATATGATATGATATGATATGATATGATATGATATGATATGATATGATATATGATATGATATATGATATGATATATGATATGATATGATATGATATGATATGATATATGGTATGATATGGTATGATATGATATATGATATGATATGACATGACATGATATGATCTCGGAAATTATTTATAATATATACTCGACTTGCACTGTTAAAAAAGAGTTACCTCAAAATTTGATATATGCCTTACTCAAGTGCATGGACCTGCTGGTGACGTAGGGTAGAGTTCAGTAAACAATTTTTTCACCTAACGAGAAAGTTGGATGCATGTTGTTAGTAGTCGAATTATTCTGATGCGACTGTTCATTGCTGTTTTAGAACGCAATATGGATGTGAACTTTCCAAGAAATCATTCGGTTCTTGTACAGTAGTCAATAAAGGGCACTTAAATTTGCATAGTTCAGCCAAGTATCCCCCTCTACGAATAACGGGCCAAAATTGGGGCTAATGTTTCCTACATAGGTGTTGCCCTCGATGCAATATGGCAGACGAAATTCATAACATCGCATGATGATGATTAATAGAGCAATGTTGGAATCTCGATAACTGGAAACGGAGTACCACGTGAAATTCTACCACCTAGCAACGTTTTTATCCACTGAATATTTTACTTGGACATAGGGATTCGAAACCGATTTATCAGCGTGAAAATTCGAAACTCTAGCTCGTCGGTTAATACCGCACTTAAAGAAATGTTTATTTATTTATTTATTTATTTGTTTGTTTGTTTATATATATATATATTTATTTATTTATTTATTCTTTCGTTCGTTCATTTATGTATTTAGTTATTTTGGAGAGGTTCCATTCCGATATTTCTGTGTTAATTATTTTTAATTTTACATAGCAATTCGATAGCTTAGTTTCTATAGGGAAGATTATCTACACATATTTCTTGCTGTTTCTATTCTAATGTTCCTCCGTATTGGCCACGTTGTCACCGCCCTCAATAGACTCTTTAGTTTAAAGAAGTCATTAAATAAGGAACTGCTTGAACAGCTGACTAACCTCCGGGTTGCTGCGCGCTGTTTCGCTTTTGGAAATTCCTTCCGACGACTCCATTTGATCTGTACTCGGTACAGAATATTAGTTTTCTAGCCTGAGTGATGCAAAGTTTGCACAAAGTAATATGAAGGCGCCGCATTCCGATCGTATGTACGACTTACTGCAAACTTGCTCAGGAATTCATACGCCCTCAGGGACTACGAGTTGCCTCAGGAATTAAATACCGTGCTGTATGCAGGAGGAGTCCTACACCAGAGGCGGCAAATATGTAAGCAGTGAACTGAACACATCCTGAGCAAGTATCAGTGAAATATGTTAAATATTTTACTGTTTTAATTATACGACGATTTTAGATGTTATTGTCACATAGCAAAGAAACTATTAAAAGTTTTTTCGTAATTAAAATATTTTTATGCTCGACCATGCCGAAATGTAGTAATTATACACCTGGTAGCATACCTTTAATGGACCTCATTAAAGTACACCTATTCATTAAAGTTCAGGTGTTCCACCAATCAGAAAATAGCATTGTAGCAATATGAAAGCGCAAGTATCAATTATTCTCGGATATGCAATCGAAAGGCAACTAGCGAAACGTCACGGAGGCTGGAAATCCAATAGTGTCGCAGAAGGTTATGTTGAAGAATCGATCCAAAATAAAACTGAAATCTCAAATACAATATTAAACTCAGTCGAAAAAAACAAGACACAAATTAACATCAATTCACCGTCATCTTTCAGCCTTTCACAAAGCACATTCCTGGAAATTAATTTCACCAATTGCACAATAAATCATCTACATTTGAAACAAAGTCAGTTCTGTTACCATAATAATTAGCGTTAATTGTAAATAATATTCAAATAAATTCAATTTGTCATGTCGTTTTTCGATGTCTAATTTAATTTCAATGTTATATCAAGATTAATGTTTATTTTACTCTCTAGATTATATCAAGGTCAATGTGGACATTTTTTCTCGGAAAAAATCAATACTTTCGCGTCTGCGCACATCTCACAATTTACGAGCTATTGCACAAGGTCAGTTCCGCTCCTCAGTCAGATAAGAATAAAATTAATACTTCTGAATAATTTGAAGTTAGAAATATGGTCGAGCATAAAAAGTCGTATGAAACTTGACTATAATGGTAATTAAGACGCTCGTATGAAAATTATGAAAATCGCTTGCACTCGTTCCATAAACATACTCGCGTCTTAATTACTAAAATTATAGGCTCGTTGCATAATGTACTATTTCAGCACATTTCTGGGTGAAAAATATATAGAGCATTTTCTAATACACCATTATGCAGTAAGTAGTGCCATTAATTTCAGGGTGTTATTCTTTTAGATATTTCAAACAAAAAAGTTTAATAAAATAAAATTTGTTTATGTGAAATATTTCGAAGCGTGTTTTGGAAAAGCCATTGATTTAATTCCCAAATCATGTCGGGGATAATAGGTATAAATTACAGAGTTCTGTATATTAATTGTGTAGTTGACTGTACTTCGTGTGAATGACACTCATTGTAGCTTAAATTATATCGTTACGTAACGGAACGTCTTCTGATTAGCATTAGGAATAGTAACAATTGTAGTAAGTTCAAGCCTAGTAGTCTAGTATTAGTATTTACAGTATAGCAATTAGTAGTATTAATATTTAAATTTTGACTGCTTGTATACTTTGTGACCTGTTAGAGTGTAAAAGAAGACCCTATGGCCTTAACTCTGCCATTATAAATAAAAAAAATTTTATTATTATTATTATTATTATTATTATTATTATTATTATTATTATTATTATTATTATGACGACCTGAATCAGGATGAAGTCTTACACTTATGGCCAGTTTCTCCAAGTAATGTTTAATTTGGCTTAACAAATGTTAAATTAACAGCTGGTTTATTTTTAACGTTTTTTAAAATATGTTTTCCATTTCTTCAACATAATATTGTATAAAATAACCAACACTTACCTTTAACTGTCGTTAATACTGTTCTAACTACTCAACAGCAGTTGGTAATGATTTTGCACGTGTAAGGCAATTTCTTTTGGCTGAAATCATTATTTAAATTCTCTACTGTAGAGTAAGTCATGAAACATGTATAGAATCATAATATGTTACAGTAGGCCATAATCCATATAATGCAGAGAGTTGATAAATTAAAGTTGTATTGAAACTATTGAATAATAATTATTGTAATACATATTGATTACACAACTTTTAACACTTTATCACTTCGGAATATGTATTATATGTTTTTAACATGTTTCGGCCTGTTATTGGCCTTCATCAGAACTGGTCGTTGCTGGTCCTGGCGCCTTTATTTTGTTTCCTGTGGGGTGTGTTTGTGTAGTGTAATGTGCAGTCAAACAGTGTATGTGTTCTGAAATTGAGTTCTGTGTTGAGAATTTCATTTGGATGTGTTTTTCTGTTTTTATATATTTCGTATTGTTCTAGTGTGTTTAGTTTCTGGCTTTTGGTCGGATGTGTAGAATTTCCATGCCAGTGTTGATGTCTCTGTATCTATGGTTAGCATTTGTGATGTGTTCTGCATATATGGGAGTGTTTTGTAATTTTGTTATGGCTGTGATGTGTTCTTTGAAACGTGTTTGAAATGATCTGCCTGCCTGTCCTACGTAGAAGTTGTTGCAGGTGTTACATTTGAGTTTGTATACTCCTGTGTGGTTATATTTGGTTGTTTGTGTTGTATGTGTGTTGAGATGTTTTTGTAGAGTATTATTTGTTCTGTATGCCATGTTGTAATTTAATTTCTTGAGTGAGGTTTCAATCTTGTGTGTGCTTTTGTTTTCGTATCTTAGAGTGATATATTTTTTGTGTTCTCGTGTTTGTGTTGTATTCTTATGTTTTGTCTTTGGTATTATGTTGTTTATTATGTTGGGGTTGTATCCATTTTCTTTTACATCCAAATGAAATTCTCAACACACAACTCAATTTCAGAACACACACACACTTTTTGATTCCACAATACACTACACAAACACACCCACACAAGAATCAAACCTGAAGGCGCCAAGACCTCCAACAACCAGTGCTGATGATGGCCAATAGCAGGTCGAAACATGTTAACAAGGTAAAATAAAATTTAACACGTGAAAGACATATAATACGTTTTCGAAAGTGATATAGGCCTAGTGTTAAAAGTTGTGTAATCAAGAGGCATAATAGTTTATTGTTGTAAATGAATGCTTTAAAATTACTTTTTCCATCTAAGACACACATTTCAATAATTTGAAGTTACATCCTTTTTCCAAGGAGGTTTTAAATAGCACTTAAGTTTAAACTCTTGCAAAGATAAAAACGCTATAGAAAAAAGCTTCTCATTTTAACTCCTCGTGTGTTCACGAGTTCAGTTATTCCACAGTAATTGAAAGATCTTTTTCTCTCTCTGCTCCTTTCTCCGCCTTTTTCTTCAGTTTGGTGGCAGACGTGGGATCCTTTTCCGACTACTCACTTGGCTTAGCTATATAAAATAATGACGAGAAGTAACTGTCACATACAGTCAGTGACGAATGCGACCAGTTTTGTGACGAGCTTGCGTCCAGGAAGTTCATTGCTGCCGTCAGACCCTGGCTGCTCCTTAATGTAACCGACCACCCCCAGAAATGGTTATTATGCAGAAATGACGGCTTAAATTATAACAGATATTCGAGGCACGACGTGTACAAATGAGATCCGGTTGCCAGGCAACCAGTCGACGTGCATTCTGTCTTCATTTGTGCAGTTAAGCCGCACCGTCAGTCTTGGCTGGGCTATTCTTTCACTCTTTTAATTTCCCTGTAGCGATGAAAACAAAACTGTTGCTTTTATGAAAGTCTTGTGTTTACTATTATACCCTTAGAGACGAGGTAGCTTTATTAAGAAGGAACAAATTGTGCGATAGTGAAGGTTAAATAAAAACAACTGCGAATACCTCTGTGTTACTACCAGTGCTGATCTCGCTATTAGGACGTGTTATTTGTAGATACACTAAACACGTTAATAATGGGAATAGGTTATGGAACACAATACACTTCTCCTTCGATTTAGTAGAACACTTTGAAGTCTAAAGAAAGCAGCAAAACAGTACAACGTGGTATTTTTTGTGACGAGAATCCAAGCCCCCGCATACTGGTTAGGCACCATATCACAAACATATTCACGTCTGAGCATTTCACACAAAGTAAATATTATTCAACGCCTTGAAAACGGCGCTGATATTAGGGATATTACTGCAGACTTTAGGGTAATATTACTTATTTATTTTTATTTACTTCTTTTTCATTTCTTTATTTCTTCTATTATACATTTTTCCATATCTTCATGTCTTCTCATATATTCATTTCGTGATTTCTTCATAGGTTCCTTGATTCATCATTCATTCATTCATTCATTATTTTCTCTCTTTACTTCTTTCTTTCTTTTTATCATTCTTTCTTTATTTCTTTCTTTCTTTCACTTGCTTACTTATTTACTTTCTTACTTATTTATTTATTTACTTATTTACTTATCTGTTTATTTATTTATTTACTTATTTATTTATTCATCCATTCATTTACTTATTTATTTATTTACTTTCTTACTCTATCTATCTATCTATCTATCTATCTATCTATCTATCTATCTATCTATCTATCTATCTATCTATCTATCTATCTATCTATCTATCTATCTATCTATCTATCTATCTATCTATCTATCTATCTATCTATCTATCTATCTATCTATCTATCTATCTATCTATCTATCTATCTATCTATCTATCTATCTATCTATCTATCTATCTATCTATCTATCTATCTATCTATCTATCTATCTATCTATCTATCTATCTATCTATCTATCTATCTATCTATCTATCTATCTATCTATCTATCTATCTATCTATCTATCTATCTATCTATCTATCTATCTATCTATCTATCTATCTATCTATCTATCTATCTATCTATCTATCTATCTATCTATCTATCTATTTATTAATTACTAAACAAAATTAATTTGTATTAACTTTGTATCAGATTCACTTTTTATAATGATTTAAAAACTCTTCAATACCTATTCACGTATAATCGATTTTTTACTCTCCATAATATACTTTGACTCTCATGCTCTACCTAAAGTTGATGGTTTCCGATTGCAGGGGACTTCCTCCGCGTGTTATAATGATCTAAGTATGTAAACACTGGTTTTCTCCTATATCGACGGAGCAGTGTATAAGTATACTTACCTCTTTACACTTTCTAGTAAAGGTTGACATTCGTCGCCTCCTAAAGATATGATAACTTTTTTTTTATTTCTGATGCATACGAAGGGAAAAGTCTTATTAATTAACTTAAACCAGATCATAATATACTTACAAATGGCTTTTAAGGAACCCGGAGGTTAATTGCCGCCCTCACATAAGCCCGCCATCAGTCCCTATCATGTGCAACATTAATCCAGTCTCTATCATCATATCCCACCTCCCTCAAATCCATTTTAATATTATCCTCCCATCTACGTCTCGACCTCCCCAAAGGTCTTCTTCCCTCCGGTCTCCCAACTAACGCTCTATATGCATTTCTGGATTCGCCCGTACGTGCTACATGCCCTGCCCATCTCAAACTTCTGGGTTTAATGTTCCTAATTATGTCAGGTGAAGAATGCAATGCGTGCAGTTCTGTATTGTGTAACTTTCTCCATTCTCCTGTAACTTCATCCCTCTTAGCCCCAGATATTTTCCTAAGCACCTTACTCTCAATCACCCTTAATCTCTGTTCCTCTCTCAACGTCTTAGTCCAAGTTTCACAATCATGCAGAACAACTGGTAATATAATTGTTTTATAAATTCTAACTTCCAGATTTTTTGACAGCAGCCTAGATGACAAAAGCTTCTCAACCGAATAATAAAAGGCATTTCCCATATTTATTCTGCGTTTAATTTCCTCCCGAGTGTCATTCATATGTGTTATTGTTGCTCCAATATATTTGAATTTTTGCACCTCTTCGAAGAATGAATCTCCAATTTTTATATTTCCATTTCGTACAATAAATTTCGCTTCGACTATTATGTAATCGAGTCATTTCATAAGTTGCAAGGAACTCTCAGGTAATCCCATGGCTAATCCTCTGACTCATGTCACCGAAATATCACCACCCTACCACGAATTCCAGCTGTGCTGCATAACCTCGTAGTTGATACACGTAGTTCAGCACCTGATTGAAATTTCATAGTTCAAAATGCTCTCAACTGTGTATTATATGCAACTTTTGGCTTCATATACAAATAGTAAGAATTAGGCTATATTTGATGTTGGGCATTTATTATCTATGCATCCAGTTGCTAGGCTATATCTTTCCTGAATTAATATATTAATTATATTTTCCAGCGAGCTAATAACTAATTCTGTGATGTTTATTTTGCTGTTCTGAAATACATTAATTCCAATGAAAAGAGTATTTTATTTTAGGATTACCTTAGTTTCTCTCGTTATAGAATTGCCTCTGATGGAATTGAAACTTTTATTACTAAGTGTATCCCATTTGTGCTTCTTGTTACTGTGTCAGGACTAATTGGATGACAGACGCTATCTGTATTTGCTTGCTGATTGTAAAGTTAATCTGTTTGTTTATTCATGTCGCCACTAGACCTAGCGTCTGCCCTTGCAATTTATCTGTCTCTATTTTTATCCGTACAAATTTACGAAAATATTATAAATAGAACATCCAGCTACTTCTTTTTCCATATTTTCACTTCTTCTTTTATATAAATAATCCAAGTCCTGCTTTCCCCCTCCTTTTCTACCTATCTAACCTTTTAAAAAATAAATTTAAATTATGGTTTTTATTTAATGACGCTCGCAACCGTCGAGATTATATTAGCGTCGCTTAACCTTTTATTTTTCTTTTATTCTGCTAACGATTTGAATCTTTCCCTCCGTACAGAAACAGCAGCAAATCTGTGTTTCTATTTTTTAACACTAAACGTTTACTCAAAAGCCACTTCAAACTGTAAAGTAGCATGCTGCAGAACTTCTCCATTCCCAGATTGAAGAATAAAACATAATCTTCATGTTATACGACACACCACCTCACATTGTAGATCATGACACAATAACAATGCAAAATTTTATGCAAATATTTTTAATAGTTTTTGAGATAAGAGGGGGGGGGGAAATTTGAAAATTTTAAGTTTCGGAGAACGAGCCAGAAACCAACAGGCTGTGCTATCTATAATTCTCCTTTGTGTACTTTTGCTCGTAATTCGAAAAATAGTAGAGATATTTAGAAAATTCGTTCATAGACAAAAAGAGAAAATTATATACTGTAGAGTTTAGACAAACAAGTAATCTATCTTTTGAATCAGTTCAGCTGGATGTACCCCTTTAAACAACTAGCGTTATCTACATTTAACCGGATATTGTGAGAGAAATTATGACATTATATAGTAGGGGAGAAGTGGGTACAGTAAGACAGGGAGAACAGTGAGACATTTTTTATTGGATGATAAATTTTGATGTTGAGATGTTGGTCACAGTGGAGTTGTATGTTGCATGAGTAAAATAACAGTATTTTCATACTCGATTTCATTCTAGTTATAAAAGTGAGCGATGAAAAAATAATTCATAATTTTTCACTCTAGAAGAAAAATTTTGGCTTGTGTTTCATGAAGGTTATATTGGATATATACGAATGAGATATAAATATAAATGTTTTGTTACCTAATACTATGGTATTTGAGATTCTGTTTGGCAAAGTTTCGTCTTTCTGTTTTTAATTTTGAAGTGATGGCGTCATTTTTAAATTAACTATGCGTAAAGGGAACAGTGAGACATGCCATTGAAGGGTACACTGAGACGTCTCACTGTCCCCATGTACCAATGATTTGCAAAAACAAACTCTAATTATATTACATTTACCAGTAACTAACATTAAAAATGAACATACTAGTAACCAATTTAGGAATTGTAGCTTAAAATAATGGCTACATTACATTTTAATGCTTTCATAAATAAAAAAGTATTCACAAAATTTAAGAAAATGTTAAAAAATAATAAAGAATTACATTAAATTCTTATAATTATAAGCTTTGTTGTCACCAAAAATTCATTTCATTTTTTCGCAAAAGTTTGAAATGTCATGGAAAATTCACTTTTCCAAATGTTCCAGATGTTTCAATGGTTTCGAAATCAGACATCAAAATGATTCTAAATAAGCCTACAGAACATGTCTAGATAAAGAGACAGCAAGTTTTTGCTTTCTTTTGAAACAAATGTAAATCATTTCAATGTCCGTTAATAGACACTGTACCCTCCTGAATGGGAACAGTGAGGCATTTTAATTTCTTTGACAAACACGTATTGTATATTATGTCCTTTATCTATTAACATTTTTGTTTGTGTATTATTATACTCCATTTTTAATGTCTATTTCTATTTCACTTGATTTTAAAAATACTTGAATTATCACTCGCATACATATATCTTAATATTTTGTGTCTCACTGTACCCACTACTCCCCTATTCGTAAGAAATTTAGCCACATTCTCTTTCGCGAATAAACTATGTTAAGTACTTCAGTTACTATAACTCAATATTAATCATATATCATACTCTTTAATTTATAGCATGTTTTAATTTCTTAGAATACTGATAATTTTCTCGTAAATTTGTTCTAAAGTTTTAGAAACATTCTTTGCTCTGAAATTGACAGATCTGCATAGTCGATATGCCCATTACAATAGATTTGTAGTGTTGTAATATACCCAGATGAGTGTACTCTTTATATTGTGTATTGTGGGTCCCTATCACCACGGCATGGCGTGTCCTCAGGTTGCGGATCGAGGATACGGCCTCCAGATATGGAAGGTAGCTGCGAATATATTGAATAAGCAGTCGCGGACAGCCGATAAGGGATGGTCCTCCAGCTTGGGATTTGGGTGAAGGGCTAACAACCCATCACCGTAAAAAACAGTTTGTTACGAAACATCAAAATAAGCCTCGGAATGGGACTAATTCTCTGGCACGACCACAGCAAAGGAATAAAGTTACGAGCAAATCAAGAAGTGCATATAGAGTGTTAGTTGGGAGGCCGGCCGGAGGGAAAAAGACCTTCGGTGAGGCCGAGACGTAGATGGGAAGGTAATATTAAAATGGATTTGAGGGAGGTGGGATATGATGATAGAGACTGGATTAATCTTGCTTAGGATTGGGACCAATGACGTGCTTATATGAGGGCGGCAGTGACCTCCGGGTTCCTTAAAAGCCAGTAAGTAAGTAAGTATGTTATTTAAATCCGATTCAGTGTATGTTGAACTATGTAAGCAAGTTTTAATCCTGGTGCAGTGTAAGAGAAGGTCCTACGGCTTTAACTATGCCGGGTTAAATAAAGTCATTATTATTATTATTATTATTATTATTAATATTGTTATTATTCTTATTATTATTGTTATTATTATTGTTGCTGTTATTATTATTGTTATTATTATTGTTGTTACTATTATTATTATTGTTACTATTATTATTGTTATTATTGTTGTTATTATTGTTATTATTGTTGTCGTTATTATTATTGTTATTATTATTATCATTATTATTGTTATTATTGTTGTTATTATTATCGTTGTTATGATTATTATTATTATTATTAATATTGTTGTTATTATTATTCTTATTATTATTGTTATTATTATTGTTGCTGTTATTATTATTGTTATTATTATTGTTGTTATTATTATTATTGTTATCATTATTATTGTTATTATTTATGTTATTATTATTGTTGTTATGATTGTTATTATTATTATTATTGTTATTATTATGATTATTGTTGTTATTGTTACTATTGTTGTTACTATTATTATAATAATAATAATTATTATTATTATTATTATTATTATTATTATTATTATTATTATTATTATCAGGGAACGGATTTATATGGACTAAAAATATATGAAATATGTAAATATATATGTAGTTATTTTTACCAAAATATGGAATTAAATATGGATTTTTACCAAAATATGGAATTAAATATGGACTTAAAATTATAAAAAAATGACTATGTACGTTAAATATTGGTACATTTTAATCAAACTAAACAAAAAATATAATGGACGTACCTTATCTTCCAATGTAGTTTCAAAAAAACACAATTTTTATTGTCTGTTACCATAACAATAGGTTACAAACATTTCTTTCAAGTGCTGAAAAGTGAATCTTCTTCTATTGTCTCTGAGGATAGATTTATACTGACTAAAAGAGCGTTCGACGTCACAAGAAGTAACTGGTACATAATTCAATTTCACAATGTCTGCTGGGGATAAGTCCAAGTTAATCTTCACTGTTGATTCACCACTCATCACAGCAACAACCTTTTGTAGTTCTTCATATCCAGGGTTTTTTGAAAGTACAGTGTCCACCTTAGCTCTTACTGCATCTGCAACTTTACCTCTACCACGATTCAGTTGTTCCACAGTACTATTTATAATTTCAAAACTTTCAGATAGTGAAAGGTGCCTATTTTGGAGACTTTTGAGCGTTTTTATGATGCATGAAAATGTATGCTGAATGTGAGCTAAGTCATTCTTCACACTTATGTCACAGGTAACTGTTTTCGCAGTATCAATTGAGACTGCATCTTCAGAGTCCAATGCAAGGAGAACATTGTTAATAGAGTCTATATGTTCGGCATAATATTCAACTGCTTCTAGCCATGTACCCCATCTAGTTCAAATTGGCTTTGGTGGCAATGGAATTTCAGGGTACATTTCTTTCAACACGTTAACTCTACTGGGAGCTTTGAGAAATACTTTTCTCACTGATGAAATCAACAAATCTACTTTAGGGAAATTGTCTCTGACCACTTCTGCCACACGATGAAATGCATGCGCCACACAAGTAAAATGAGTCAATTTAGGATATACAACAGATAATGCTTGTCCAGCTTTGACCATATAAGGGGCAGCATCACTAATAAAGAATAACACATTATCGTACATAATACCCTTTGGCCACAGGATACCCATAGCTTCGTTGAACAGTTTAACTATAGTTTTGTTATTGCACTTTTCTAGAACATCACAATGTAAAAGAATTCGTTCAGAATATTGTTCACTTAACAAACCGATAACTACATTACCAACAAGTCTACCTTCTTTGTCGGGAGTCTCATCAATGGAAACCCAAATTGAACTATCTTTAATTTCATCTCTTATCTTCTGTATTGTCTCATCGTAGATGGATGGAGCATACGTCTTCCTAAGTGTTGACTCATCCGGGATTGTATGTTGAGTATATTTTTCAAGGAATTCCCTGAAGACCTTATTCTTTAGTTTGTAGAGAGGAATATCAGCAGAGATGAGAGAACGGCACAGGTCGATGTTAAACTCAGATCTTACATTCGATGTTGTTGGTTGTGTTAAAAACAATTGTCTCTGCTTGGAATTTAGTTGTTTGTTGGCCTGATGTTTACTAGTTGTAATGTGTTGTTGCACCAGGAACTTTTGTGTAGATGATACTGCACACTGACACAAATTACAAAATAATATTTTATTGTCAGTTGATAAACCATCTTCTTTAAATTCTGAAATGTAACTTGTTAGTTTTGATTTTAAATTGACTGAATGACGTACTTTTGGCATATTTACCGTCTTTATAGTATGATTTACAAAACTGAACCTATGTGTACTCTGACTGGCATTTAACTGTTGAGCTGCACAACTGAAGTCTGTTAAAAATTTTAAATTAAATTAATACAGTTTTGTAACTTACTTTCCCATTGTTGATAGGACTGCTAATTTTCAAATAACTCTGATGTTAAAGGGATTACTGAACATGTGTTTAAATCTCTATTGTTGAAATGTATTTTTAAAAGTTAATGGAATTTTGTTTTGTTTTATTGTTAAACCTAATATAATATGGACTGTTTTATATGAAATATGGAAAATATATGGAAATTAACGAAAATATGTACTAAACTCTAAAATATGGAAAAATATGGAAAATAAAAGTAGGATTTTTCAACCCTACACATTGTGAAACATAAAGATAATGCAAAATATAAATTATATTAGCTTTATAAGTAAATATGTATTTACATATAAATCCTTTCCCTGATTATTATTATTATTATGAAAAAGAATGTATGATTATGGGACAAAAATATATGTCCATCGCGAGAAACTTTATCCAAGATCTATTTTCTGTAAAATAAAATTTTATGTGATTTAGCAACGGGGTTTCAGGCTTGAAAACAGTAGGTAATGCAATGGCTTTTATTTCTCATTTTGTCCGTAAACGTAAACACGAAATAATAAAGAAACAAAATACAGCCTATCGATTTCGTACCCTAGCAACCATGCACACAGAGTCTACCAGATATTACAGTTGCGTTATCTTTCCCACAACCCTCAGGAAATTACAGTCAGAGGCGGAACAATTCGAGCAAGGGAAGAGACGAATGAGTATCATATGGGTTCCCAGGGTGGGTTTACGTGATGATTTTTAGGAATAATGTGAATAAATCTGCCCCTGGAGAATAATCAGACTGCTGTGGGGGGAATTTAGATCACGAGCGAGGAAATGGCTGCTCAGGAAAGTTAGGGTATTCCCCCCACAAGCAAGTTTTACAGCAGTGACAATTGTTTCGGAGGGATGGCTAATTGAGTCCCATTGTCAGTTGTTGAGTGGCAAATTGCAGGCCTGTTTGTGAATATTGCAGCAACCATTACTCTTACAATTTGTCACCCACCCTCTTTCAAACTTTTCATCCCTTAGTTTAGTCCATACATGGCTGCTGTAGCCACAAACATAGACTGTAACAGTACAATAACGAGTTACTCAGTAATTTCATAATTTGATACACTTCACATAACATCCTATTACATTAAAGATACCATATGGGCTATTACATATGAAATCGATCAGTAAAAATCTCGCATTTTTTAATACTCTAATTTTTTCCCTATTTATACAAGGTGCTGAGAAGAGTGCATTTTCAAAAATATAGGCCTACTATCGAAAGTCAGACGGTTTTCGTATTATTGAGCGACAAATTTAGCGTATTTTATAAAAACAAGCCTCTTTCAGCGTTCAGAACTCTGGAAGCATTTACTGCAGAACATTGAACGGGAATTTATTTTGAAGCTGACATTTGGTAGGTTATGTTAAGAAGTAATCCTTATTTTTATTGTATACAGAGAGACAGATAATCTTATTTTACTTACTTTTAGGCTTTTTGCCCATTTGTAAAAATGTAAAAAATATTGAAAAAAACCTTGCATTATTTCGGCATTGTTTGGCTGAAGATAAGTGAGCGTTGGGCTTCATTTTACTCCTGTGTTTATGAAAACTTGTGATAAAGCTAGCCCAGCTATGCGCTACTAGACGAAACATCACGTGTTTATGTCTCCTGGCCTTGCTTGCCTCGGCTAGCTCCTGCCTCACAGTCAGCTGGTTAGCTCACGCGCGTACTAATTATTTTCTTTGTTTGATATTTCCAATACTTTATCAACGGTGCACCAGCAAAAAATATGTGTTTATTTCTACTTTCAATGCGGAATCTAACCATATAGGCCTATTTTAAAAATATTTTTTCGTGGGCAAAGGCGTCTTAATGAAGAAAAATCAAAATTTCTCCATTTCCATAAAAAGTAAGAAAAACTGTTTACATGTCAATATAAACTTTAATTTCTCAGCATCAAAATAAACCATGATTTTGATCATTTGGGTGAAAGGGTTTCGGAGCCACAACAGTTTAAAGTTGTTAATTTTGTGAAAATACGATAAATTTAAATATGTTTAATTTAATCACTATGAAGTTTTGATGCCTCAAACTTTGCACAAAGCATTGTACCACAGTTGTCAACGGACAGAAAAAGTTTAATTTTATTTAAAAATTGCAAGGTCAATTTTCTCTATACTTCAGTCGATTTGAGATGGAATAGCCCATATAGATAAGGTGTAGTGGTCGTAAAGTGTTAATACAGCTGCAGAACAATGAAAATAGTGGATAAGGAAACGTAGATTTAAGCTGCTTTACGCAGAATATACTGGGTTTGAAAACCAAGGCTTTTGAGTTCTTTTGATGGCTGTCTTCTGACTGAACCCATGACTTTAACTGAAGATTTCATTGAATAGCAAATCAATGCAATAATTATTAACACTAATAATATCTTAAACAAAAATATAAAGCATATTATCATCATTCTCGTTTTTACGGCCATAACCAGTAAGTTGATATAGCGCTGGCCTTCTATGCCCTAGGTTGCGGGTTCGATCCCGGGCCAGGTCGATGGCATTTAAGTGTGCTTAAATGCGACAGGTTCATGTCAGTAGATTTACTGGCATGTAAAAGAACTCCTGCGGGACAAAATTCCGGCACATCCGGCGACGCTGATATAACCTCTGCAGTTGCGAGCGTCGTTAAATAGAACATAACATTAACATTAACATAACCAGTACTACCACACCATCACGATAGATACATGATCAGTATCATCATAAGAATCATCATCATTATAGCTATTAACCACAAGATTCAAGCCATTTATTATTAATAATAATAATAATTTATTTTAGCTGGCAGAGTTAAGGCCGTAAGGCCTTCTCTTCCACTCAACCAGCAAAAAGAATATATACATATGCATGAACTTACAAGAATTCAACAATTTGATTTAGATTAGAGTTACATGTATACAAGAGTTATTTACGAATTAAACAACAAAATACTATGAACTATTAGTTAAACACTGAAATAAACTGTGTAGCAGAATTAAGCTAAAATACATAGAATGTTAATATATTTCAAATAATATTAGATAATAGAAAGAGATTATTATGAGACAATTTTGAAAATACAGCACAATCAGGATGATGTCTAAAAGAAAGAAGTAACAATGTAGTCAGTGATAGTTTAAATCAGTATGATTGGAGTGAAATGCTAATAAGGTTATCTTTTAAGCTGTTCTTAAAGGTGTTTATTGTCTTGCAGCCCCTAATACTTTGTGACAAGGAATCCCATTGACGTGAGGTGGATACTGTAAAAGATGATGAATAACAAGATGTTCTATGAAGAGGTATACTTAGCGTGCCACAGATAAGTGATCTGGTATTTACGTCGTGGTTAGAGTATAGATAAGAGAAACGAGAGGAAAAGTAATTTGGTGTTAAGGTGTGCAGAATTCGAAAGAGTAAAGACAAAGAATGTAAAGTTCTGCGTTCTTTAAGTCGGAGCCACGAAAGACTTGCGAAGAACGGTGATATGTGGTCATATCGTCGGATGTTGCACACGTATCTGACGCACATATTCTGAGGTCGCTGTAACTTGACTGACAGTTCAGAACTTAGATCACTTAACAAAACGTCACAATAATCGAAATGCGGCATTACTAGGGTTTGTACTAGGGTAAGTTTAGTTGCTGGGGCAAGAAGTTTCTCAAGCGACTCAAACAGTGAATGGAGCAACAGATTTTTTTATCGTTTCTTTAACTTGAAAATTCCAACTTAGATTATACTATTATCAAAAAAGAAGCCAAGATTTTTTACGACAAATGAATAAGGGATTAGCGTGTTGTTAAGGGTAACAATTGCTGTTATTAAGGGAGTTAACTAAACGCTTATGTCCAATAATTATGGCTTGAGTCTTACTTGGATTAAGTGCGAGTCCCAAATTGGCCGCCCAAGTGGAGACAGTGGCTAGGTCACAATTTAACTTGTCAATCGATTCATTGATCGTATTGGGTATGGAATGTATGTAAAGTTGTAGGTCGTCGGCATAGAGGTGATATCGGCAATACTGTAAGTTCTTTGATACGTCATTAATGTAGATAGAGAAAAGTAGTGGTCCTAATACGGAGCCCAGTAGTGGTCCTATTGTCACAGAATAAACAAACGAGCTGTCAACCAAAAGAGTAGAGAGTTGTCTTTGGACACCAGAAACCACAACGAAAACCCTAGTAAATAGATTGGAATTCATGTTGGATAAGGACTGTATTTGTGAAAGTTTTCTAGGAGTACCCCAGTTTTCCAACCGTTCATTCTACTATTATTTTATTTCATGAAATGAAATATAAAGACAAATTCGTAATGATACTATAGTACACCCATAGTTCTGAGGATGGAGGGGAAATTATCCATCCACGACAGATATTTATGAACTTCGTGCCGAGAGTCTAAAGATGTAACAAATACACAATAATTAATAGATGGATGAACGGGTGGGTGGGTGGATGGATGGATGGATGGATGGATGGATGGATGGATGGATGGATGGATGGATGGATGAATAGTTGGACCTTTATGTGAACGTTGAGTTAGTTAATTACCGGTACTTTTTTCAAAATATTTACACATTTGCTTCTATTGGGTGGTAAGAATTTAATTTTGGATGAAAATTACGAAAAATATTCCAGTGAAAGACGTGGCCTTGGGCAGAAAACTAAAAATGAATCGGGGAAAACATAAGGGTCATGACGATGATTAATCATGATGAGAGAAGATATTATGTTTAATATGCTCATTTTGTAATGTACATTATTGCATATCTTTATGTATGTATGTATGTATGTATGTATGTATGTAAATGTATGTACTGTATGTAAATGTATGTATGTATATAGGTCTATGTATTTTTTTAATTGGACAGCATGTTCTATTACGAAGTTAGTAATACTACATGCCTTGTTGATCGTCCAATAAAATTCTAACTTACTATTAGATAATGACTGTTAGATAAATGTCCATGTCACATATGGCTTCACTGTTCTTTGGGTCTGGTTCATAATTAGCTAGTTCACTTCCCATTTATGCTTATACTTACACTTTTGTTCTTAGTCAATTGCACTATGACTATGCAAATGTTAATACACTAATTGCGCTATTTACAATTGTTAACAATACTATATGCCTTGTTAAACATTCAGTACACTTCTACAGTATATCACTGGTATTACTAAAAGATGAGATACCCAGTGTTATATAGTTACACTATTTCACTACGACTGCTGTTTGCACTTCTGTCATGTTGTTATTACACTATATACACTATTTACAACTCTGTTTCTTTCTTTGCTTTCTTCTTCTTTTTGGGGTTATAGCTTTTCTAAATTTACAGATTGAACAAATTCTATATATTGTTTTTTATACTTAAGTATTAGTTCACTCAATATGTTAGTCCACTGTCCACCTAGTTTTAGGATGGTGTTTCTGAACACACTTCTTTCTTTATCGAGAATGGCACACTGGAAGATTAGATGCTCATCTGTCTGATCGCCCTTCCCACAAGGGCATTCTGGGCTATCCAATATGTGGAAACGGTGGAAGTAGGCCTACATGTATGTATGTATGTATGTATGTATGTATGTATGTATGTATGTATGAATGTATGTATGTATGTATGCATGCATGCATGTATTTTTTTTTTTTGTATATCAGCATGCTCCATTACATTGGAGTAATACTACATGCTTTACATAAAATATTACAATAATTAGTTACATAATTTATGAGAACAAGATATTTACAATTTTGATTGAGATCTTGAAATTCTTATAGATACAAGTGTTGTCTAATTGTACTTCTTATATTTTAGGTTACCATCATTGTTAATATTATTTCTAATTTCAATTCTGTTACATTTTGCCAAATTCTATGGATTTTATAAATTTTCTGAAGCTTTTGAGGTATGCTGTTGTGAACTGATCAAAAGGTGGAGGCCAGGTTTGACCTGTGCGTATTATACTAGCTCGTAGGATTCTTCTTTCTTTTGTCAGTGTGGCACATCTTAATATTATATGGTTGACTGTCTGCTCTTCTTTTAGTCTGCAAGGGCACGTTGGAGTTGGAATAATCTTGAATCTGTGAAGGTATGCATGCATGTATGTATGCATGCATGTATGTATGTATATGTATGTATGTATGTGTATGTATGTATGCATGTATATATGTAGGTGTGTATGTATGTGTGTTATGTGTGGTTTGTAATGTATTGTATGGTGCGTATAGTATTGTATGGTACGTATTGTATTGTATGATACGTGCTGTATTATATGGCAAATGTATTATATGGAACGTTTTGTATTATATTGTGTATAATTATGTAGACCTATGTATGTATGTATGTATGTATGTAGGTGTTTATGTATGTATGTATGTATGTATGTATGTATGTATGCATGCATGTATGTATGCATGCATGTATGTATGTATATGTATGTGTGTATGTATGTATGTATGTATGCATATATGTATGTAGGTGTGTATGTATGTGTGTTATGTGTGGTTTTTAATGTATTGTATGGTGCGTATAGTATTGTATGGTACGTATTGTATTGTATGATACGTGCTGTATTATATGGCACATGTATTATATGGAACGTTTTGTATTATATTGTGTATAATTATGTAGACCTATGTATGTACGTATGTATGTATGTATTTATTTACACTGCAAGTGGGCAAGCACCCGGTGGCAGTGGTATATACAATATTAACAATACACAGTTAAAATGATAAGCAATACACAGTAAAATCTACAATACATAATAAAATTTACAACACATATACAATTTTATACACAATACAATAAGAATACACAATACAATTGAATACACAATACAATTCTGTATGTATGTATGTATGTATGTATGTATGTATGTATGTATGTATGTATGTATGTATGTATGTATGTACGTATGTGATTGTCTACTTGTGTATTTTCCGTCTGTAGACGTATATATTACGAAATATCATTTAAATGAAAGTAATTGACTGAATTGTTTACAGTCACTGCGTATGGTAGCACAAAAGTAACTTTTTATATATAGTTGTAATCCTATATATTCTGTGTAACTTAGAATTTAGAACAATACATTTAAGTATTCGAAATGTTTTCGTTGCAGATTTTAATTCGACTTGTCTCTTATTCCTGTTGTTAGATCCCCTACTACAATTCCCTGACAATACATGTCGATATCGTGGGATACAGCCAGTTGTCGGGCGCCTCACGCTACCGCTACCACCACGTCCAAATATCTTATTGCTCGTAAATTTGGCCCTTACAAAGGAGAGTGCTGAATATTCCATGACTTAACGGCACACTTGACGCCTGGTAGTTGTGTAGAGTGTCAGTGGTAAAAGCTTCCTTTGCACATGTCACTGATATCCATGCATACGATCTTCTCATATGGACTGCGTATCGGTCTTTACGGTTGTACTCGTATAGCAAAATGAATCATACGTGTGGGAAACGGCGATAGGCCTATGTATCCGGCTGCTAGGAGACGAAATCGTATTTGTACTGAAACTTGCGTAAAAATAAAAAGATGTGGAGCTAATTTTCTGTCGTACAGCTGAACGACTTTCATGTGGTGGGAATATAACACAACCCTAAGATAATTTTATTTTTTTTTTTTTAATTTAGGTGTCCTTTATGTATTTTTGTGTGCTGAAGCCAGAAATAATATCAAAAATGGCACATCGTACACCATTTCTACACAAAACTATATTTTATGTTTTATATAATTAATGTACTAGTGATTTTTCTGCATCCATAACCCATTGCTCTAATGTAAAATTTTGTACTAACTAGTTGATGAGGGTCAGAAACATAAACATGTAGAGAGTAAACTGCATGTAATTGCTAATGTATGAAATCCTATTATTGAAATGGACATAAGTAAAAACTGTTATGTTTATTTTATTCCATTACTAGTGTCAATTGAACCTCACAATTGGTATTATCTGCAATTAGAAGAACCTATGTGAACTGCGTGTGGTTACTGGAAAATAAAATAGTGCTGTACTAGAACAGGAATATGGAAATCGCTGAATTTTATAATCGTAATACTAAGTTATATACCTACTGTATAATACTGAATGAACTGGCCCTGCTCATAATTAGAGAGTCAGTCAAACTTTTACGGAACCATCTATATGGACTCTAATTCAGTGTACTGAAAAAACTAGCGCAACATTATCTATTTTCTTTCTCTTATTAGCTTTCATCGCTTCTTTACTTGTAACTTTTTTTTTTATTCTGTATACTGCCATTGTTTGTTTGTTTGTGTACTTGTATACTTTTTTTCTTACTCTGTTATCTTTCATCATACGTGGTACAGTCATTAAGTTCTAATACTGAGCGCATAGTGGCGTTATGGTGCACTATAGCGCATAGGTGGCGCCATGGTATGATACCTTGTCAGTCTCTCGACCAAACAAGAGACAGTTGAGTGCATGCACTGTAAGCAGAACTACGGTCTTTGTTGTGACGGTGATTTGAATGCGCGCGTCGGAACTCGAGTATGTTGCAGTTTGAGCAACGGGCAAACGTCACGTTCTGTCAGAAATTAGGCGAAACTGCTATAACCGATCATAACTGGAGACGAAACATGGTGTTTCCTTTACGATCCGCAACTGAAGCGACAATCCGCCACCTGGAAAACGCCATTATTTCCACGACAGAAAAATCCGCAACAAGACAGGTCAAAAGGCAAGGTGATGCTTTAACAGTTTTTTTTTATTCAAATGGAATTGTTCACATAGACTTCATCCCACAAGGTGCAACTGTAGACAAGATCCTCTACAAAGAGATTCTTGGCCGTTTAAGCAATTCAATTCGTTGTAAGCGTCCTGAGCTATGGCATAGAAAGAATTGGCTGTTGCTACACGACAACGCCCCTGCATATCGCTCCATCCTTGTCCAAGAGGAACTTGCAAGGCAACAGGTCGCTGTTTTGCCACATCCTCCATACTCACCTGATCTCGTACCATGCGATTCTTTTTCTCTTTCCCCTCATGAAATCAATCCTAGGAGGGCATAATTTTTATGCGGCCGAAAAGGTCATGACTGCCACAAGAGAAGCCGTACGGCATCTTCCTGCCAACATCTTTCAGCGGTGCTTCCAGCAGCTACACCACGTTGGCAGACGTGCATAGCAGCCAACGGCGACTATATTGAGGGAGGATGTCGATTTGTTTAAGTGTACGCCGTATCACGCGACATCTTCTGAGACACCCAGATTCTTGTGGGTGCCTACCCTTCAGGCGTCAGTGTCAGAACTTAATGACTGGCAAATATTTTTGAAAAAAAAAAAAGCGAAAATTACCAGAAAATAGTGATTACAGTTTTATTATTCTTTTAGATTATTATTATTATTATTATTATTATTATTATTATTATTATTATTATTATTATTATTATTAGATCTGACCGTATCACACCTAACTAAATATGCTATCCTGGGTCCGTCTAAAGGAGCAAACAACTATTCACTCTCTCACTTTACTCTTCAATATTCTTCAAATCTCTAACCCTACCTACTTACCTTCTCGTTTTCAACATTTGTCCTCATATCACTAAATAGATACTCGCTCACAACACCATATCACACTCTCCATTAATAAACACAGAACATCCCATTACTCTTCATCTTTCACCGTCTCTGCAGCTCATCTCTGGAACACTCTACCACAACATGTCAGAGATTGTCGGTCATTGTCTAGTTTCAAAAATTAATTAAAATTGCACTTTTTAAATTAGATTCCTTTCAGTTATAAGCCCTTTTTCTGCCATAGTTTTGTAAAAATATAGGCTATATATTTCTTTTTCCTTCTTTTCCCCTTTTTGTTCTCTTTATGAGCCGATGAATTTATTATCATAGCCTTTTTATCGTAAATTTTATTTAATTTTAGTATTTCTTTTCTTCCTTATTATTATTTTATTACATTTCATTGTACTAAATGAGTTGCTTTCACTATATTCCAATATATTTTACTTTCTTTTTTTTATTATGGTATTATTTTCATGTTGTTTAGTGTCGACTTTATTATGCTATTATTATTATTTTGTTTGTAATATGTTAGTATTCTGTTCTGTAAATTTTTTTGTTAAATTTTAACTGCTTGTATACTTTGTGATCTGGTAGAGTGTAAGAGAAGACCCTATGGCGTTAACTATGCCAGAATAAATAAAGAATTATTATTATTATTATTATTATTATTATTATTATTATTATTATTATTATTAAGGCCATGAAACGGTTAAAATGGCGAAAAAATCATTATTTCGATTTTATGTTATGTAGGAGAAAAATGTGTGTGGTAGACGTGTATAGGAAAGAAGGATATCCGATTGTATATCATATACATGCAGTATTTTGACACTCGTTTTCTCGATTTTCCAATTATCAACATTTTGTAACATTCAAAATCTTCAAATGCATGCAGCTTTTGTTCAATCTCGGTGACAAATGGCACAGAGGTCCATAAAGGCCTGTAAAGTAACCTGACAAGTGTTTTCTTCTGCTATTGAAAATATTCAAATCTCCATGTGTTGAGAATGTTATAACATTAAAAAAGAATTGGAAAATTAACAAATAACGGATAAATCTTTTTTCTGAAAAAGTAATTGGAAAAAATGAAAAGCGTGCGTTATATTTTTAATTCATCAGGAATAAATTAAAGATAAATTTAAAGAAAAATTATATAAATTTTGAAAACTGGGACAATCATAATTCTATATTAAAAATATTGATTATGAGCGAACTAATTGCAACATGAAAGTAAAAAGTTGTGTATTGCGTGTCCACACGTAAGAAATATGTCGGGAAAGTTTCAGATTACTTGGTGTAAAAATGTAGAAGTTCGAAAATTCACAGATCAATAGCCTTATTATTATTATTATTATTATTAATATTATTATTATTATTATTATTATTATTATTACATTATTATTATTATTATTATTATTATTATTATTACATTTATTATTATTTTATATGATATTATTATTTTATATGATATTCTTATTGAATTTGGTATTCCCAAGAAACTGGCTCGATTAATTAAAATGTGTCTTAGTGAAACTTTCAGCAGAGTCCGTATAGGCCAGTTTCTATCTGATGCTTTTCCAATTCACTGCGGGCTAAAACAGGGAGATGCATTGTCACCTCTAGTTTTTAACTTTGCTCTAGAATATGCCATTAGAAAAGTTCAGGATAACACAGAGGGTTTGGAATTGAACGGGTTACATCAGCTTCTTGTCTATGCGGATGACGTGAGTATGTTAGGAGAAAATCCACAAACGATTAGGGAAAACACGGAAATTCTACTTGAAGCAAGTAAAGCGATAGGGTTGGAAGTAATCCCGAAAAAGACTAAGTATATGATTATGTCTCGTGACCAGAATATTGTACGAAATGGAAATATAAAAATTGGAGATTTATCCTTCGAAGAGGTGGAAAAATTCAAATATCTTGGAGCAACAGTAACAAATATACGTGGTACAGTCATTAAGTTCTAATACTGAACGCATAGTGGCGTTGTGGTGCACTATAGCGCATAGGTGGCGCCGTGGTATGATGCCTTGTCAGTTAGTCTCTAGACCCAACAAGAGACAGTTGAGTGCATGCACTGTAAGCAGAACTACGGTCTTTGTTGTGACGGTGATTTGAATGCGAACGTCGGATCCCGAGATGTCACAGTTTGAGCAACGGGCAAACATCAAGTTCTGCCAGAAATTAGGCAAAACTGCTGCCGAAACGTTTCAAATGATGCAGCAAGTTTACGGTGAGGACGCAGTTAGTCGCAGTTTTGTGTTTAGGTGGTACCGACGTTTTTTGCAAGGAAGAGACAGTTTGGAAGATGATGTGCGTACTGGTCGGCCACAGACAATTCGAACTGAACGCAAGATCCAAGAAGTTGCAACGTTGGTGCGTCCTAACCGCTCCCAATCGGTAGAAGATATCGCAGCAATAGTAGGGGTCAGCCATGGTACTTGCTACAAAATTCTGTCTGATGACCTGAACATGTCTCGTGTTACCCAGCACACTGTGCCACGAATCCTGTCGCAAGACCAACGTGATGATCGCATGACGATTTGTGGTGACCTCATCAGTAGTGCTGACGATGATGCGACGTTTCTCAACCGGATAATAACTGGAGACGAAACTTGGTGTTTCCTTTACGATCCGCAACTGAAACGACATTTCGCCACTTGGAAAACGCCGTTATCACACGACAGAAAAAACCGCGACCAGACAGGTAAAAAGGCATGGTGATGCTTGAGCTGTTTTTTTATTCAAATGGAATTGTTCACATGGAATTCATCCCAGAAGGTGCAACTGTGAACAAAACCCGTTACAAAGAGATCCTTGGCCGTTTACGAGCTATGGCGTACAAAGAATTGGCTGTTGCTACATGGCAACGCCCCTGCACATCGCTCTGCCCTTGTCCAAGAGGAACTTGCAAGACAACAGGTGACAGTTCTTCCACACCCTCCATACTCACCTGATCTCGCACCATGCGATTTTTTTCTCTTTCCTCGCATGAAAGCAAGCCTACGCGGGCGTAGATTTCATTCTTCCGAAGAGGTCATGACTGCCACAAGAGAAGCCATACGGGACCTTCCTGCCAACATCTTTCAACGGTGCTTCCAGCAGCTATACCAACGTTGGCAAACGTGCATAACGGCCAACGGAGACTATTTTGAGGGAGGATGTGGTTCTGTTTAAATGTACGCCATGTTATGCGGCATCTTGTGATACATGCAGATTCTTGTGGAAGCCTACCCTCCAGGCGTCAAGTCTTAGAACATAATGACTGTACCACGTATTTTGTATAACTGATCTGAACTGCGCCCGACCACGAGCTTCTCTCTTTCGGGCTGCAGTGCCTAATGTAGCTCAAATGTAAATTATTAAATAAATTAGTTAAATTAAAAAAAATGCCATCGACCTGGCCCGGGATCGAACCCGCAAACTTTCGAATTTCGATGTCTATAATACTAATAACCATAATAATAAACGTGTAATTTTATAAGATAGCTGTTCTTTGACGTTATCACGCCAAAAACCCGCGACCGTGTCACTAACACAGTCTAGGCCTACACTTTTTCCTTCCAACAACCACGATTTAATAAAATCATAACAAAATCATAACCAGAAGTATTGTCTACTTAAATCCCTAAATTTTATAGGCTGTTAACTTTAAAAATATGTAGCAATTAAGCTAGGAAATAATTGTTGGGTTCTCTTAATTGCAGTTGTCTTGGAAACTGAATTACATTTATTGTTGAAGAAAAGACAATGTAGTTTATTGCTATAGATACCATTTCGCAAAACCATTTTCATCATCGTAGGCTGCTAGAATAGTACTTATCAATTTGTTATAAATTCTGTCTACAATATCATCACTGCGTTCTTCCTTAGACGTTCAATACAAACTTGATTTATTCATAATTTAAAGTGTTAATTTTATAAATTATTTCTTTCATTCATACTGAAGTACATATTGTTCTACATTATTACAGTTTATCTTGCGCTCTACGTTGGTAATGTTAAAAAGGTAAGTCTTCAAATAATTTTGTAAATACCATAGGTCTTATTGCATAGCTAGCTAGATAACTTATGTACCTTATATTAATAATACATGTTAATATTTACGTATAATAGTAGGCTATATTATGCAACGAGCCTATAATGATAGTAATTAAGAAGCGAGTATGCTTGTTCATGAAACGAGCGCAAGCGAGTTTCATAATTTTCATACGAGCGTCTTAATCACCATTATAGGCAAGTTTCATACGACTTTTTATGCTCGACCATATTTCTAACTTGAAATTATTCAGAAGTATTCATTTTATTTGTATCTGACAGAAGATCGGAAGTGACCTTGTTCATAGCTCGTAAGATGTGCGCAGACGCGAAAATATTGATTTTTTTCCGAGGAACAATAATGTCATTGACCTTGATGTAATGTAACATGAACTAATTTTGATATAACCTGGAAATTTATTTAGAATTGAAAAACGAGATGACAAATTGAATTAATTTGAATATTATTTACAATTAACGCTAATTATTATAGGAACAGAACATAACCTTCTGCGACAATATTGGATTTCCAGCCTCCGTGACGTACCCTCGTTTTTCTTTCGATTGCATATCCGAGAATAATCGAAAACCTGAACGTTAATGAATAATGTACTTTAATGACATGCAATAAAGGACTGCTACCAGGTGTATAATTACTACATTTCGGCATGGTCGAGCATAAAATTATTTTCATACTCTGTGATGCTTGTTTATAATACATGCCTGGTTAATAGTCTATAACATCCTTAGACAGAGTGAAGTGAATAACTACATATATTTTCAAATGCATTCCTCATATATTATACAAAAAAAAATGTCTAACACCACATTGGTGGGAAGTTCGTAGTTTTTTTTCAGAAAGAAATATTTTTTGTGGCAAATGTTTAACACCCTCTAATTCAATAACTATTGCGAGTAGGATTGTGATTTTTGTCCATTTCATTGGAAAATCTTAAGAAGAATTATTTATCCCTTCAATAGAGGGAAAGGTTTTCCCATAAATTTGATTAAAATTACACATTTTAATTTAGAGTACAATGCAAGGAGATGCAACATTGCAGTTAGAGGGAGTGAGGAAGAAGTTCACCGTAATGTCTGACAGTCCAGGTTCGTTTCCCTCTTACACAAGTATTTACTAGGAGAACCAGTACTGTATTCGGTGTGGGTTTGTATCGTGTATCGCAATGCCAAAATTTACATTGCGAAACAAGACGTATTCACGATGCAGCTCAAAAGCTTTATGTAGAACGATATCCGGAGAGGAATATGCCAAATCAGACACATTTATCGCGGCCTGTCAGTGTGTCCGTGATACTGGCAGTGTAATATCAGGCTGTCGTAATCATGGGCTACAGAGGTTAACTGCGGTGTTGCCAGACATCTAAAACTTACAACTTAATTCTATAATTAACTGTGAATTTAATCACAAAACGTATTTCATGTTTTTTATTCGTTTCAATGTGCTCTAGCGTTCCTTTCAATCTGTTATATCAACTTCCACCCTGTAGAGCAGATGGCCTCAACCTGGTGCTCTTTTAACCCTTTCTAACCTAAATTAAATTTACAAGCAATCCATGTTGAAACAAATAGCTGTATTAGGACTAATTAAGTGACCAAGTTACGGGAGTGGCAACATTTGAAACAAAACTATATTGATGAAAATGTATTGAAATAGAAGTTATCCAGCAAAATTTACCTTCATATGTAACACACAAGTATATAAATGCTATAAAGTTAATTATTGCCATATGGTATCTATAGGTAAGAAAGGGTTAATGATATTTGGTGCTCTCATCATGTAAATAAAAATGTGGTCGCCAGCACGAGCGCTTCTGATGTCCTTTTTTCGATTCAAACTTTTTGTACAACCGAAACAGTGTTTCTATCAATCCATAATAATATATTATTTTAGCTCTCTAGTAGACCTTCCCGTGTTTCATGGTGTAAAACACTTTTCAATTCAGTGTGGACATAATCAGAAAAATCAAGATTATTCAAGACAATAATATAGCCCCTCGCAGGGATTTTAATTGATAGATATCCCGTCCTTAGCGCTAAAATATTTGTTTTTAAAGGAGACATTCATAGTATTTAAGGATAAAGAAGATAAAAAAGGACTTCTTTAATGCGGAGTGTTTCTTTAAAATGTCTGGCTATGTTAGGGGCAACCAGCCTATGCGAAGAAACTCTTACTTATGAAATATTTCTAGAACAAAGAACGATCATGATTTACTAATTCACATCTGCGAGACTGTTTCTCCTTGGACATCACAAAAATAAATTCTGAGTCATATTCAAATATCGTTACTCAAGCGTAGAGAGCGTTTTAACATTTCATTTATTTATTTATATACTTATTTATTTGTTTGTTTGTATATTTATTTACTTTTTATATTTTTACTATTTGTTCATTTATTCCTTTATTCGCTTATTCATTTATTTATTTATTTATTGTTATTTACTTATTTATTTATTATTATTTATTCATTTATTCGTTTATTCATTTACTCATTTATTTATTTATTTATTACTTTATTTATTTGTCTATTTAATTATATATTTATTTATTTGGTTGTCTATATATTTACTTTTTATTTATTTATTATTTGTTCATTTATTCCCTTAGTCGTTGATTGATTGATTTATTTATTATTTAATAATTGATTCCTTTATTTATTTATTTATATGTTTATTTATTATATATTCCTTTATTCGTTTATGCATTTATTTATTCCTTTATTTATTTGATTATTTAGTTATTTTTCATTCATTTATTCCTTTATTCGATTACTTGTTTATTTATTTATCTATTTATTATTATTTATTCATTTATTCCTTTATTTATTTATTATTTATTTATTTATTTATTTATTCCTTTACTTATTTATTATTTATTTATTTGTTTATTTATTTTTTTATTTATTCATATATTCCTTTATTTATTATTTATTTATTTGTTTATTTATTTATTTATTTATTTATTATTTATTCATATATTCCTTTATTTATTTATTTATTTATTTATTATTCATTCATTTATTCCTTTATTTATTTATTTGTTTATTTATTTATTTTTCATTCATTTATTCCTTTATTCGATTATTTGTTTATTTATTTATATATTTATTATTATTTATTCATTTATTCCTTTATTTATTTATTATTTATTTAATTATTTATATATATATATATATTTATTTATTTATTTATTTATTCCTTTATTTATTTATTCCTTTGTTTATTTATTTATTTATTTATTTACATATTTATTTATTTATTTATTTATTTATTTATTTATTTATTTCTTCATATAATTCTATTCAACCCATTCGAGTTCACAGTGCTTGGTCCCTCAGTATCACATATGGGCGGGACTCACAATCTTCTAAAAGTTGAGGACCCCTGCTATAGAGTATGAGCATAGCCATTCATTCACGAAAGTATAATACGAATTTAAAATTGCAGAGTGACAACACTAGTCGTGATTATACATTTGCGTCTAATAATTCACAGAGAGCTTTCCTCATTTACCCTCCATTCACAGACGAGGATCGTTGTCAATGTCAGAACAACAAATACGTGTCACCCTAATGAAAAATACAACGGCTTAAATTGTAAATACAAGTAGACACAAACCTATTCCAATACAATGCTCAAATATTTCACAACGATCACACTTGGGAAAACTTACACAGTCCCACGGCCTAACTAGCTTAATTATATTTTAAAAGATTACTTTCACGGACGTCAAAATGGATTACTGTAAGGTCATCAAACGTCAAGGATACGATTTCAGGAGATACAAGATCAGTCTACCTGGTATTAGGCCTTCTGGTTGTGAGCTTATGTCATCGACCGTTCACAGTAATAATATAGTATTTAAGAACTTTTACCAGACTACCAGCGTCATTAGCAGTGTAATATTAATGCAAGACAACAGATATATTATTTTAAAAATTCTCCTACCATTCCCAAGTTACGTTTTCATTCTTATGCCATTTCTACAGAATATGGAAGGAATAAATTACGAATGGTGAGGCATAAACATAAACGTAAAAAAAGTATTAATGTTTCAGTTTTCTTTACACAGAACATACATTGGAAGGAGATAATTAGCGAAAAAAGAAAGAGAACTAGGCGAATCAGAAAAGAGAGGCGAATGAATGAGGAAAGGGAAGCGAACGGTCTACAAAACTAGAAAGAACATACGAGAAAAGAGAAATGATCGTATTGTCGATAAAACAGAGGCGAGCTGTCCATAAAACAGAGGCGAGCTGACCATATAATTGAGGCGAGCTGTCCATAAAACTGAGGCAAGCTGACCATATAACTGAGGCGAGCTGTCCATATAACTGAGGCGTGCTGACCATATAACTGAGGCGAGCTGTCCTTAAAACAGAGGCGAGCTGACCATATAACTGAGGCGAGCAATCAATAAAGGAGGCGAGAAGTCAACAAAAGAGGTGAGCAGTCAACAAAATAGGCGAGCAGTCAACAAAAGAGGCGAGCAGTCAACAGAAGAGGCAAGCTGTCAATAAAAGAGGCGAGTAGTCAACAAAGGAGGCGAGCAGTCAACAAAAGAGGCGAGCAGTCAACAAAACAGGCGAGCAGTCAACAAAAGAGGCGAGCAGTCAAAAAAAGAGGCGACCAGTCAACAAAACAAGGGAGCAGTCAACAAAATAGGGGAACAGTCAACAAAAGAGGCGGGCAGTCGACAAAAGAGGCGAGCAGTCAATAAAAGAGGCGAGCAGTCAATAAAAGAGGTGAGCAGTCAACAAAAGTGGCAAGCAGTCAACAAAAGAGGCGAGCAGTCATCAAAAGAGGCGAGCAGTCAACAAATGAGGCGAGCAGTCAACAAAACAGGTGAGCAGTCAACAAAAGAGACGGCCAGTCAATAAAAGAGGCGAGCAGTCAACAAAGGAGGCGAGCAGTCAACATAAGAGGCGAGCAGTCAATAAAAGAGGCTGGCAGGCTACAAAAGATGTGTGCAGTCAACAAAAGAGGCGAGCAGTCAACAAAAGAGGCGAGCAGTCCAAAAAAAGGCGACCAGTCAACAAAACAAGGGAGCAGTCAACAAAAGGGGGGAACAGTTAATAAAAGAGGCGAGCAGTCAACAAAAGAGGCGGGCAGTCGACAAAAGAGGCGAGTAGTCTACAAAAGACGCGAGCAGTCAATAAAAGAGGCGAGCAGTCAACAAAAGTGGCAAGCAGTCAACAAAAGTGGCAAGCAGTCAACAAAAGTGGCGAGCAGTCATCAAAAGAGGCGAGCAGTCAACAAAACAGGGGAGCAGTCAACAAAACAGGGGAGCAGTCAACAAAAGAGACGGGCAGTCAATAAAAGAGGTGAACAGTCATTAAAGGAGGCGAGCAGTCAATAAAAGAGACGAGAAGTCAATAAAAGAGGCGAGCAGTCAATAAAGGAGGCCAGCAGTCAACAAAAGAACCGAGCCGTCAATAAAAGAGGCTAATAGTCAACAAAAGAGGCGACCAGTCAAATAAATACGCGTGCAGTCAACAAAAGAGGCGAGCAGTCAACAAAAGTGGCGTGCAGTCACTAAAATAAAGAGGCGGGCAGTCTATAAAGGAGGCGAGCAGTCTACAAAAGAGGCGGGCAGTTAACAAAAGAGGCGAGCAGTCAATAAATGTGGCGAGCAGTCAATAAATGTGGCGAGCAGTCAACAAAGGAGGCGGGCAGACAAAAAAAGAGGCGAGCAGTCAACAAAAGAAGCGGGCAGTCAACAAAAGAGGCGAGCAGTCTATAAAAGAAGCGAGCAGTCAACAAAAGAGGCGAGTAGTCAACAAAAGAGGCGAGCAGTCAACAAAAGAAGCCGGCAGTCAACAAAAGAGGCGAGCAGTCAATAAAAGAGGCGAGCAGTCAATGAAAGAGGCGAGCAGACAATAAAGTAGGCACGCAGGCGTGCAGTCATTAAAGGAAGCGAGCAGTCAACAAAAGAGGCGAGTAGTCAACAAAAGAGGCTAGCAGTCAACAACACAGGCGAGTAGTCAACAACAGAGGCGAGCAGTCAACAAAAGAGGGGAGCAGTCAATAAAAGCGGCGAGCTGTCAACAAAAGAGGCGAACAGTCAACAAAAGAGGCGAGCACTCAACAAAAAAGGCAAGCAGTCAACAAAAGAGGCGATCAGTCAACTAAAGAGGCGAGCAGTTAACAGAAGAGTCGAGAGTCAACAAAAGAGGCGAGCAGTCAATAAAGGAGGCGAGCAGTCAACAAAAGAGGCGAGCAGTCAACAAAAGAGGCGAGCAGTCAACAAAAGAGGCGAGCAGTCAACAAAAGAGGCGAAAGTCAACAAAAGAGGCGAGCAGTCAACAAAAGAGGCGGGCAGTCAACAAAAGAGGCGGGCAGTCAACAAAAGATGCGAGCAGTCAACAAAAGAGGCGAGCAGTCAACAAAAGAGGCGAGCAGTCAACATAAGAGGCGTGCAGTCAAGAAAAGAGGCGAGCAATCAACAAAACAGGCGGGTAGTCAACAAAAGAGGTGAGCAGTCAACAAAAAAGGCGAGCAGTCAACAAAAGAGGCGTGCAGTCAAGAAAATAGGCGAGCAATCAACAAAAAAAGGTGAGCAATCAACAAAAAAGGCGAGCAGTCAACAAAATTGGCGAGCAATGAATAAAAGAGCCGATCAGTCAATAAAGGAGGCGAGCAGTCAACTAAAGAGGCGAGCAGTCAATTAAAGAGGCGAGCAGTCAACAAAAGAGGGGAGCAGTCAACAAAAGAGGCGAGCAGTGAATAAAAGACGCGAGCAGTCAATAAAGGAGGCGAGCAGTCAACAAAAGAGGCGAGCAGTCAACAAAAGAGGCGAGCAGTCAACAAAAGATGCGGGCAGGCAACTAAAAAAGAGGCGAGAAATCAATGAAGCAGGCGAGCAGTCAACAAAAGAGGCGAGCAGTCAACAAAAGAGGCGGGCAGTGAACAAAACAGGCGGGCAGTCAACAACAGAGGCGAGCAATCAACAAAAGAGGCGGACAGTCAATAAAAGAGGCGAGCAGTCAATAAAGGAGGCGAGCAGTCAACAAAAGAGGCGAGCAGTAAACAAAAGAGGCTAGCTGTCAACAAAAGAGGCGAGCAGTCAACAAAAGAGGCGGGCAGTGAACAAAGGATGCGAGCAGTCAACAAAAGAGGTGAGCAGTAAACACAACAGGCGGGCAGTCAACAAAAGAGGCGAGTAGTCAACAAAAGAAGCGAGCAGTCAACTCAAGAAGAGAGCAGTCAACAAAAGATGCGAGCAGTCAACAAAAGAGGCGTGCAGTCAACAAAAGAGGCGAGTAGTCAACAAAAGAGGCGAGCAGTCAACAAAAGAGTCGAGCAGTCAACAAAAGAGGCGAGCAGTCAGTAAAAGAGGCGAGGAGTAAATAAAAGAGGAGAGCAGTCAATAAAGGTCTCGAGCAGTCAGCAAAAGAGGCGAGCAGTCAATAAAAGAGGCGAGCAGTCAATAAACGATGGGCGACTATTCTATAAAGAGGGGCGAGCAGTCCATAAGAGAAACGGGCGGCCCAGAAAAGTGCAACGAGCGGGCTAGACAACTGAAACAAGCGCAAGAGAGGGACCAGCGCACCAGCGGATATGCGAGCGAACCAAAGAAGAAAAGCGAGCGAATCAGAGCACAGAGGCGAGAGGCGAGCTAGAAAGTAACGAAGATGTTTGGAAATCAATAAAGAATAGAGAGTGAATTTTTGTCTTCTAAATTAAGATGTGGTTGTAAGAACAGCAATTGAGAAGTAAAAAAAAAAATATGTACACGAATTTGTGTTTACGAAATTCAAATGTGGTTGAAAAAGAAACAATAAAGAAGTTTTTAACATTTGCATTATTCCTTAATTTCTTAGTCTGTTTCATCGAGTATGTAGAGGGAAATAAATAACTGTGCAAATATAAATTCTTATTCTCTGGGAAGAGTAAAATCAATATTATAAGACGTAGTCTGGAATTAATACTTTTCTATGAAAAAAATCTCCTAAATGTTAACACTGCTTTACTTTAAATGTATGTACAATCCGTACGGTAATGGTTTTTACTTCTATTATAATTTTTTTGAGGATTTTAAATAAATGCCATAGTTATCTTCGAAATTAATAAAACGAATAAAATGTATCGTTATCTTCTGTAATTAGATTGTCTAGCAACTCTACTGCAGTGACTAAGGGACGGAATGCAGCTATTCAGCCTCAGTCGGTTTGTGTGTTTGTAGGCGAGCCGAACACGCGCTGTTGCAGAACTACGTAAACATGTGGCCTAATTATCTAATTAAACCTTTTACTTAATTTCAAAACGCTGAAGAGGTTTCAAATTTATTTTAATTTATAATTATGCATCCTTCACTTCCATCCTATATATTCTGTAGAAAATAATAAATACCGATGAAATACAGTGCGATCCAAAAGTCCCTCCGCAGCTCCATTAGTTATAGTAATCCTGTAGACAGCTGGTATGTGATCTGGTAGAAAGTTGACACTTCACCATTAATTCCGGTTTGACAATCTCACATCCCCAGTCAATCATATGCTTAGCTGAGAGTACTCCACTTAAATTCTCTGCCTAGTGGATTCTCGGCTGCACCGTGGCTATAGAAGCACTGCGGAGAAACTTCTCGCTCGCACTGTTTAAGCATTGCGTAAGAAAATGCAGAGTAAAAGTGGATAAGGGACAATATTCAAGAATGTCACTTCAACTTCATTTCAGCTTCACTTCATCAAGTCGGAAGTTAGGCAATATAAAGTTAAGTGATGGATCTGTATTCAAAGACAATACTTAATTTCCCTTGACAAAGCCAAATGTAAGTAAAAAGAAAGTGAGCTTGGTGTTCCAAGTCATAATATAATAACGTAGTACGTAGCTGTTCGAAACGAAACATGGGGCTACCATTCTTATTCTTAGAAACAACCGTTGAAAGGGAGAGAACCGCAGATGAAGGTGTAGGCCTACATCAAATAACTTGCATAATATGAAGACGTGGTGGAAATTAATCGGACGTCGTTTAGATTTACGTGAGAATTGAATTAGAATTTTAAACTAATGTTCAGTAAACTATATTAATACAAGATTTTAAATCACTTTTATTCTACGAAAAATATTACATCTTACAAAATCTATTATGTTATACAGATATTTCTTCTTCATTGATTTTCTGATGAAAATGATAATATTACTTACTTATAGCTTTTTATGAAACCCGGAGGTTCATTGCCGTGGTCACATAAGCCGCCATTCATCGGTCCCTATCGTGACCAAGATTAATCCAGTCCCTATCATCATATCCCACCTCCCTCAAATCCATTTTTATATTATCCTCCCATCTACATGTTGGTCTCCCAAAAGGTATTTTTCCTCCGGCCTCCCAACTAACACTCCATATGCATTTCTAGATTTGCCCATATTTGCTACATGCCCTGCCTATCTCAAACGTCTGGATTTAATGTTCCTAATTATGTCAGGTGAAGAATACAATGCGACAAGTTCTGCGTTGTGTAGCTTTCTCCATTCTCCTGTAACTTCGTCCCTCTTAGCCCCAGATATTTTCCTAAGCAACTTATTCTCAAACACCCGTAACCTCTCTTCCTCTCTCAAAGTGAGAGTCCAAGTTTCACAATCATAAAGAACAACCGGTGATATAACTGTTTTATAATTTCTAACTTTCAGGTTTTTTGAGAGCAGATTGGATGATAAAAGCTTCTCAACAGAATAATAAATGGCATTTCCTATATTCATTCTGCGTTTAATTTCCCCTTGAGTGTCATTTATATTTGTTACTGTTACTCCAAGATATTGGAATTTTTCCACGTGATGAAAGGATAAATTTTCAGTCTTTATAGTTTCATTTCGTAGAATATTCTGGTCACGAGACATGGAAATAATAATAATAGTAATAATTATAATAATAATAATAATAATAATAATAATAATAATAATAATAATAATATGTGGTAACATATATACACAACGCAGAACTGCACGAATTGTATTCTTCACCTGACATAATTAGGAATATTAAATCTGGACGTTTGAGATGGGCAGGACATGTAGCACGTATGGGCGAATCCATAGTTGCATATAGAGTATTAATTGGGAGACCGGAGTTAAAAGACCTTTGGGGAGGCCGAGACGCAGATGGGAGGATAATATTAAAATGGATTTGAGGAGGTGAGATATGATGATAGAGACTGGATTAATCCTGCTTAGGATAGGGACCGATGACGGACTTATTTGAGAGCGGCAATGTACCTCTGGGTTCCTTGAAATTCATTTGTTGTACGTTCTCTCCCTGGTCGCTCTACAGGCACAACACACTGTAGGCACTGCAGTGAGTATGAAACTTTACCACATGTGTTTGGGAGTTGCCCACAGGGATAAGTACTCAAAATAAAACGTTACAACATTATACATTGATCCTACAATAAGATTTGAAATCTCAGTCACTCAACCATCTGAAGTGAACGAAGAGAAAAAGAAAATCTACGAGCCCACGATTCAGTACCTATCGGCGAAATACAACATAGAAAAAATCACAGTTACCGGTCTCTTCTTCGGAGCGAGAGGCACCATTCCGAAAGCCTTTGTAAAGTGGAGGGAAAAATACAAGCTGACGAGAGATCTTCAAGATGCCATCTTCGTTACCACCATAATAAAATTTTCTGTAGCGATATTTCGTCAGCATCTTTATGATGTACATTCAATTTAAATTATATTTGGTTCTATTTTTTTTTTCTTGTGTCTTAATGAATTTTGTCTGAAACCTGTTTATATAAGTTATCATTTTAAATTTTATTGTGAGCTATTCTGTTTCGCAGGGAAAACGCAAAATATTGGGTCAGACCAATAAATTAAAATAGGCTATATAGTAACATAAGAGTAATGCGAGATTTAAAATAATTACTTTTTATAGGTAGTCTACACAACTTCAGAATAAACTGATATAACTGGAGATAGGATTGAGGTTATGATTACATAGGCACAAGTTGAGAATAAAAAAGCAAAAATAATATGAAACAGAACGAATAATCTTTTGGAAATTTCCATATTCTAAATCCATTTCAGCCCTTAAACTTAACTTTATCCCAGTAAACATATGTCTCATTAGTTGTTGTTCATAGGCCTATAGCGTCAAGTGAAGTGTAAAGGCCCATTCACAATGAAAATTGAACATAACCGTAACATAAACATAGAAGTTTGCGCCCAGGCTACCAAATGGGATCATTCACAATGATTCACATAAGCATTGACATAAACATTACCTTAAGACGTTAACATGAAAGTTTGCAACCTCCATACTTTCATGCTTATGCTTACGTGATTTGCAAACAGAACACAATCGTGGAGCGCTTAAGTATACGACAAAATATGAGAAAATGGCGTCGTTGTTATGTTCCATGGTTACCAAGTATGTTTGCTGTTGTGATTATGTTCCCATCGTGAATGATGGTATGATTTCTTGATTTTACAGTAAAGTTTATATTGTTAAGTTAACGCATACGTTATGTTTAATTTTCATTGCGAATGAGCCTTAAGGTTTATGTTCACGTATCTTAATTCTTACTAGTTTTTGGCTAAGTTATGACTAAAGTTAAGTTGTTGGTCTGAATAGAAATTCTGCGTTATCTACCTAATAAAGTCGATGTAAGTAAAGTGAAATTCAAGTGACGTTCCTGAATACGGCTTTAAGACTTTATTCGAAAGGACTCAATTCTCCACTTCTGCTTTCAAGAATCGAACTTTGAACCTTCGGGTTTGTATCCACGTCCGTTAACACAGTTGCACAGTGAGATCATTGATGGCAGTCTGCTTTAGTGTTCTGAAGTTGAAATTCAACGTAGCAAGGTTTCAATAGGAGGTTGAGTTCTGAAATTCATATTCCCTGGAGGAAAGATCACAAACCCAAGTATGGCGCGTCCTCCTCTGGCAGGTCGCGGCATTCAGTCAAGCAAACACTTCACCGAAAACTTCCATTCTTTAGTTCATTTGTTTAAACTGGGTGTGGCGCGGTAAATTTCTATGTCTGAAAAGTTCTGAAGCCACGAGGTTGATTAAATATATTGGCCTCATTACTTAACGGTCACGTTCGGGGCACCTTATTCTTATCTCATGCAGCTATCAGATTTCAGCAATGCGCGGTTCCTTCCTAGTGTTGAGTTAGTGAGGAAAGACATTCGATTACCGACCTCATATTTTACTCTGAGTCAAATGATAACGAATGAGAAGTTTGTTATGAATTTGTATGAGAATTAAATTACTCCCAACCAAGTGACCGTAAGTTATACGTGGTATAGTCATTAAGTTCTAATACTGAGCGCATAGTGGCGTTATGGTGCACTATAGCGCATAGGTGGCGCCATGGTATGATACCTTGTCAGTCTCTCGACCCAACAAGAGACAGTTGAGTGCATGCACTGTAAGCAGAACTACGGTCTTTGTTGTGACGGTGATTTGAATGCGCGCGTCGGAACTCGAGTATGTTGCAGTTTGAGCAACGGGCAAACGTCACGTTCTGTCAGAAATTAGGCGAAACTGCTATAACCGATCATAACTGGAGACGAAACATGGTGTTTCCTTTACGATCCGCAACTGAAGCGACAATCCGCCACCTGGAAAACGCCATTATTTCCACGACAGAAAAATCCGCAACAAGACAGGTCAAAAGGCAAGGTGATGCTTTAACAGTTTTTTTTATTCAAATGGAATTGTTCACATAGACTTCATCCCACAAGGTGTAACTGTAGACAAGATCCTCTACAAAGAGATTCTTGGCCGTTTAAGCAAATCAATTCGTTGTAAGCGTCCTGAGTTTTGGCATAGGAAGAATTGGCTGTTGCTACATGACAACGCCCCTGCACATCGCTCCATCCTTGTCCAAGAGGAACTTGCAAGGCAACAGGTCGCTGTTTTGCCACACCCTCCGTACTCACCTGATCTCCCAACATGCGATTCTTTTTCTCTTTCCCCTCATGAAATCAACCCTAGGAGGGCGTAATTTTTAAGCGGCCGAAAAGGTCATGACTGCCATAAGAGAAGCCGTACGGCATCTTCCTGCCAACATCTTTCATCGGTGCTTCTAGCAGCTACACCAACGTTGGCAGACGTGCATAGCGGCCAACGGCGACTATATTGAGGGAGGATGTCGATCTGTTTAAGTGTACGCCGTATCACGCGGCAACTTGTCACACACCTAGATTCTTGTGGGTGCCTACCCTTCAGGCGTCAGTGTCAGAACTTAATGACTGTACCACGTATATTTGTTCTTGTATTGTTTTGTATGCTTTGTCTAATGGCAGCCTCTAATTTGAGGAAGCTCTAGTAAATAAATAAAATCTGTACATAATCAATGTTACTTATGCCACTTTCCTTTAAAAAGTCTTAAGTTCAGCAACTTTCCTCTCACGCCATCTTCTCCACTATGAAAGTGGCATCCATCAAACGGACGTGACGAGTCGGAGAGTTTCATAATATGATCCATTTGGATCAGAAGTTGCTGGGAGAGATAAAATAAGCCTGAAAATGCCATGCTACTACGTTTTCATTGTATCCATTCAGTCTGATATTAATGAAATAATAAAATTTAACCGTTGATGTCGATTAGATTGCTGTCTGTAACAGAGTGATATTTGTGTTTCGTCTAGAATAATATTTCGTGAAGATTGTTGCTTGACTTTTCGCTACGTTGAGTTTGATTTTCCATTTTTGAAGCCATAGTTCTACTGCTCGGAGGTATTTCTGTAATTTGTTTATAGAAAAGTATGGAGTTTGCGAAGTTCATGTGAAAGCTGTATCATCTGCATATTGATATTTACGTAGGGAATATGCATCCAATGACAGTTGAACTTTAGTTGCTAGCCACTGGGATCGCTATTATCGCGCAGTCCATTATTTCTAGTACTCTCATTTGCTAACCGCTTGGAGCATTGTATCGCGAGGAATGCAAAAAAAAAAAAAAAACCTCAACCTTCGTGACTGTGTGTACTAGACTGTGGTACAGCTAGCGCCAGCGTTTTTGGCCCGTGTCCTAAATATATAGTGCCCAGTTTGTGAAGATGTTGTTAGTGCAGCTGAGAATGATACCACTTCTTATTCTCGTCACATCAGCTGTTTGCCAAACACTGACTGCGGCAAATGTAAAACACTCCCACTTAACGTTCCCATTACTTATTTCACACTCCAAAAACGGTGATCCGGACTGTAGTACCTTACTGTGCAGGCGCGTTTGCCTAATGCTTCGAGCCTGCGCTCGGGCGTGGTTTCGATTCTCGCTTGGGCTGATTATCTGGTTCGATTTTTCTGAAGATTTCCCAACAGTAAAGCGAATTTTATGTAATTTATGGCGAATAGTCGGTCTCATCTCACTACCATAAATTCCACCGACGCTAAATAACCTAGCAATTGATATATCGCCGTTAAATAACCAGTTAAAAACTAAAATCAAATTGACAAGTTTCATCGGCATAAGCATATATTTCACGGAACGATGAACCGATGTATGATTTATTTTAATCTTTATAATATTCTGACTTGTATAAACGTCAATTTTTGTATATACCTAGATCTGCATATGAAAACAATGACATCACTCATCTACATAGGAACATTTTCCGTTTACGCTCTATTATCAGCAATGGAAAAGAGGAATATAGTCGTATTTTTACATTAATGCTGAATACACTCTTATTATTTCCATGCATTATGCGGAAGAGAAGAGGCTTTTGACGATTCGATGAAATTTTATTGTATGTAGTGATCATTAGAATACAGCAGACCTTTATTTAAAGTTCATTGCGGTCAGGTTGGATTTATTGTATTTAATGACAAAGAGAATGCTGTTGTTCAGGAAGAGATCATTGAGTTTCTTGTTTATTTCATTTTTAATTGGAATCGTACCTAATTTAAGCGTAGTTGTGTTAAAATAAGGCTAGTAGAAGGCTTGTGAATTCACGAAGTATTTACATAAAGGGTGCACAAAATGAATTTGATACAAGGGTATGTAAAATGGCATTTGCATTCTATGTATGTAGGGTAAAGTTGCCTAATTCCGTGTTACCTCTAATTCCGTGATTCATTTTTTCTCTGAATGTAACGGGATTGAGTATCTTGCTAGGAAGTTCACCGCTGTCTCAAAAGTAGGCGAAAGATGCACTATTTAGAGAAAGATGTCTGGCGCTATGATCGAATGGCAAACTTTGACTGGCATTCAATTTTTAAGAAGTATCACGGATTTAGGCAACTTTACCCTATTTATTCACACTGCAAATTTGTATATACCCGGTGGCAGTGGTAACTAATTACACTCAATAATGACAATTAATAATAAACACAATTAATAAAAAATACAATTAATAATAAATTAATAGTAATAATAATAATAATAATAACAGGGAGCATCCTAAATTAAATGAAGCATGATCACTTAAAATGACATTTAAAATAAATCTAATTTGTATCGAACTAAAACCCACGAGTATGATATGTTCATACCTGCACAAGTACCTTTGAGCACTATCTATACTCACTTCGCTGACAACTCACTCACTGCACTGGAACTACGACACATTTCACTGATTCTACCCTGATTTCACTACCACTTAAAAAACATTTCACTGTTCAAATACTTTGCACTGCCACACTTCACTGATACAACACACTTCTTCACTGATACAACACTTCAAATAACAAAATATCAATTACACCCTTTAAATAGTGTGTATAATATACTACTGTCTAATAGTGAAGTCCTTAAGCCTATTTTTAAATACATTTTTGGTTATTGGTAAAGCCTTTAGTAAGTCCCTGATAGTACGATTGAGAAAAGAATAATTTCTTTTCCTCAATTTATATGACTGGTCGTTCCTTGAAGAGTAATTTGGCGGCTGCAACTTATTTTTTATTTCTCTCCAGGCGGGCTCACCTCTGTATGTTTTGAACATTGCGTATAATCGAATTCGCGTTCTCCTGTCCGTGTGTCCCATTTTAATTGTGAATTATTATGACAACGCTTGAGAGCCCGTTTATGAATCTTTTCCAGTGTCTTAATATGTTCTAATCTGTAAGGATCCTAACATGCAGCACCATATTCCATTATTGGACGAACTAGTGATTTATTTGCAATCTCTTTGGATTTATCAGAGCCTTTTCCTAGTATCCTCATCACAAAGTGTAACGCTCTCCATGCTTTTCCCGCTGTGTCAGTAACGTGTATAATCTACCTTTCCCCCATTAGGCTATATCGTTACCTTTCCATTGTTCTCCTTCCATCCTCCTTGTTCTCTTTGTCTTCTCGTTATCTCTGTATTCTCCTTGATCTCCTTATATTCTCCACCTTTCATTTCACACACCACTCATACGTAGTTCTACGTAAAAATAATGCAACATTGTAAAGCTATGCACCTGTCTATAGACGATCGCACTCATACGTAGTTCTACCACAGTCTAGTTAGTCTAGTATATATAGTCACAAAGCTTGAGTTGTTGAGGGTACTAGAAACAATAGACTGTGCAGGTTCTATTTCGGATTGCCTATGATGAGGCGACAGTAGCGATCCTAGTGGTTAGCAACTATCTATGGATGCATATTTACTACGTATTGAGCTTCGTGACTGTATATACTAGACTGTGGTTCTACGTTAAGATATGCAGCATAGTAAAGCTCTGCAACTGACGTTTTTCCTCAAGACTCTCCCGTTTTCCCCCACCATTTATAATCAACATTTCACCAATACTCCAAAATCATCCTTATTGCGAGGTCCCAAACCAGGCTTTCAGAACAAACAAATAATAGGTGAAAGTTATATGAACTCCAGTTTAATAAAGGCAATTATTTAATCTTTATATTTCAACATACTGACTCCGTTTACTAGTGTTGTATACTGATGTAAAGTTTATAAACAGCACGGCTTTTAAAGAGAGGTTTAGAAACCGGAGTTTCCTTCCGAAGACTTTTATCGCCCTTAATATACAGGATGTATCAAAAGTCTGGAACCATATAAATATCTTCCATATGCTTGGAGGCTTTGGAAAAGGTATTTTTATGAAATTCTGGTAATTAACTTTTCCTGCTTTACTGTTTGGTTAACCTGTGACAGTTCCAATGCATTGTTGTGATCATTTGAAGATTTCTTGTAACAAATTTCTAGATTTTCGTGATGGCATTATCAAAAGAGGAAAGAATTGATATCATTCTTAATTCTGGTAGGTTAAGCCACAGAAATGTTGCAGCAGAGTGAACGAACAGTTCTCTGGACATTGGATTGGTCGACGTGGACCAGTAGAATGGCCGGTCAGGCCTCCAGATTTAGCAGTCCTTGATTTTTTCTTTTGAGGGTTACATGAAGAGCTTGATATATGAAGAGAAAATTGAGAATGTGGATAGAACATTTTGCAGCATTTCCTGGATGACTTGAGCACAGGCTTCAATGATACACTTCTTCAAATGTTTCACAATCTCAATTTTCTCTTAATCCTACCAACTCTCTATATAACCCCAAAAGAAAAAATCAAGGGTTGTTAAATCTGGAGACCTGGCCGGCCATTCACTGGTCCACGTCGACCAAGTCAATGTCCAGGAAACTATTCATTCAGTCTGCAGCAACATTTCTATGGCTTAATCTACCAGAATGAAGAATGATATCAATTCTTCCCTCTTGCGATAATGTCATCACGAAAATCAAGAAATGTGTTATAGGAAAGCTTCAAATAATCACAACAATGCATTGAAACTGTTACAGGTTAACCAAACAGTAAATCAGGAAAAGTTTATCACCAGAACTGCAAAAAATATATTTTCTGAAGCCTCCTTAGTACTGTACCATTTTACAAAATATTTGTAGATGCAGTAACTAATGTATCATTATTACAGTTATCTTTAAATAACTTGAAGACTATTAGAGATATCTCAAAACGGATTGCACCATTGTTTTTCTCAGAAAATTTCACATGATTTGGGTATACACATGACCCCCTTTCCATTTAAAATTTCAGAGTTTGCATTCAAAATGTTGGCTTTTGTGATAGCTGAGGACTAGAATCGAATGTGTCACTGGTATAACATTTGGTCTTATAAATACTGGTAACACCAAATAGTGATCGAAAATCAAGCATATGGAAGGTAGTTAAATCAAATTCAAATTCAAATTTATTTACAATTTACATTTGAAATGAATACATATGAATAGGCCTAGATACCCGAAAAGAGCATATGCTCGTTCTCGGGTACAGTCCAGTAGTCTACATAAATTTTACAGAGATCAAACAATATTGCTGATGATAGAAATAATAGTAACAATAATAATAATAATAATAATAATAATAATAATAATAATAATAATAATAATAATAATAGTGATAAAACAAAAATATTTACAATAATAAAATAAATACTAAGACGGATAAAATAAAATATAAAACCACTAGCGAGAGCCAACACAACTTAAATAAGAATATAATAACCGGAAAAAAAATGACGAACTCGAAAATCAACACAAAAGTTCGTTTTATTGCAGAAAACAGCAACCGCCGTATTGACATTGTGTTATGCATTATTGGTAGTAGGGGGGGAGCCGAAGGTCTACGTAACTGCCGTTCTCTTCGAATCTTCTCGTACAATCATGGGAAGTTAATGCTGGAAAAACAAAATGTCTACGAATCAAACTGTTCATTATTACCAGGATAAATACAAATAATACTGAAATACATTAATCCAAGTTTCAGTTATAGATCTCCCCTTTTGTGCAAGAGGTATCACATCAAAATATTTTATGAATGGCGGGGAAAATATAAATTTCAAGAACTCTCTAGTGACAAGAGATAGTGACAAGTACAATCAAGTGTATCTGTGGCGATGCTAAGAAATCATTTATTGGAGATATACACTATTATTAATTAAGAAAATGATATATTTATATTTATTAGAATGGTTTATCTTATAGGTTAAATGCATCATATAAATACAATAAAAATTAGTATCATGTAATGCTAGTAACACTTAAAAAATAATAAAATTAATCAAAAATCATACAAATATTTTGAGTTTATTTTTAAACTTAAGAATGTGTGAATGGTTCCAGACTTTTGATTCATCCTGTATATTAATAATATAATTCCTTGTGCTACAGTTCATGAAGGTCCAATGGTACTGTAGTCGCGACGCTGTTATTTCCGGCGTGCCTCCGCCTCTTTGCTTACGTCTCAGGAAGTCAAGGCTCTATAAAGTCTAGGTACGTAGTATCGTTCGCCATTTTTGTTCTTTCGTTGCCGAGCTACCATACGAGGAATCTATTTGCCACACTTTTAAACATTATCATGTCGTAGCGCCTATGATAATAAATCAAACGCACTGTAATTCAGGAAATAATTGAGCTGTAAATAACGTCTTCGTGTGCTTTCTGCGAACGCCAACGAAAGAGCCAAAATGGCGGACGATTATATTAAGTATTTATCAAGCCTTAAGAAATGAATAACGTCTTCATAAGCGAATCACAAGACGCACACGTTTAAATGTAGCCGACCTGCAACGCGATTGGTTGCCGGAAATTAGAGCGACGGCACTATAGTGGAGAAATTGTGAAATGAAAACGACTGTACAAATTCAAAATAACCTCACCCCCACTAGTTCTTGTTATAGGCCCATACAGCAGACAGAGAGCCCGGTTACTTCAATAAAAGGCCTAACACTAATTGAGCACTGATTGTAATGAAGATAATCTTTTAACATTCAAGTACAAGCCAGATTGAGTTTCTCCAGTAACAAGATTACAACCAGCGTTGTTCGACAACTGAAGGCAATTGGATTATTTCTTTGACTAACTGGATGACACCACTAAGTCGGCAAATGAGATCATTGTGTGTTCTGTTCACTGTTGCCTTCCGAGAGACGCATTATCGCTCTGGTTGGTTACACGTGTTAAACTGTTACAACAAAACTAACGACACAGCTATACCGACACCTCTACCTGACTCGGATAGGGAGACATGAGGGTACAGCTATATTCTAGGCTTGTAGGCCTACATATTTTTTTGATCTTGACATAATTTTTCTGATAGTTTGTAGGACAAGAATAGACGTTCCGCGTCGAAATATTCTGTCTTATTTCATACAGAATTATTTCCAAAAAATAAAATTTCTTTATACTGTATATTAATTTGTGCAGATTATTTCATTTTAAAACGTCAAGCTGTACACCTTGATTACACAACTTTTACCACTATATCACTTAGAAATAATATATATACATATTATATATATTATATTATATACTAGCCGTACCCGTGCGCTCCGCTGCACCCGTTAGAAATAAATATAAAGTAATTACATAATTAAAATAGGACATTTGATCCAGGGAACATTCGTGTTGGATAGAAGGATAAATCGTTTAATATGTTACTTAATTTAAATTGCATCCAAATAACTAAATGCGGTCATTTTGGTCCAGAGACACTCATTTGGTGCAATGACAATTCCTTTAACATGTTTCTAATTTTTATTACGTGCAACCATAGTTTAATGAAGATTGACATCATTTAGATTTAATGTGTATATTTTATTTTACTTGTTATAGATTTCCATTGAATTATGGTAAAAACTTAATTTTAACTCTTGTTTTCTACGTATTCAGTAAATGGCGATTGGCCCACTATGGTCGTGAACCCTTATATTATATTATATTATATTATATTATATTATATTATATTATATTATATTATATTATATTATATTATATTATATTATAACAGAAGTTACTGTAATAACATTATAGCATTATGTCCATCTAGACAAACTACACTTTCCAATGGTGAAATAATAATTAATTATACAAATCGGTTAATCTAGCTTTCGATATTACTTCATACAAACACAGAAACATTCTCTGTAGGCTATCTTTCATAGCTTTCGATTGTTTCTGTCCAAGGCCCCTTATAGATGAAGTCATTTGTTTATTAATTCATTAAACGGCCTTAGATGGCAGTTATATTAATTTTAAAACTCATTTATCTCATTAAATATCAGTCCTATCAAATTGTTTCAAGGAATAAAACTTATCGAAAATTATTTTTAAAGAAACTTCTGTTGTGTAACATTTTTCACAAAAATCAATAATAAGCGAGATATTTCGATTTATTTAATTCAGGCCCCCTTATAACCCCCCTTTTCAAAATGTATTTTGAATGCCATATAGCCTAAAACCGAAGTCACAACGAACTTAATTCATATTCCAATTTTCATCGAAATCTGTTCAGCCATTATCGCTTGAAAAGGTAACAAACATACAGACAGACATACAAACAAAAATTTCAAAAAAGCGATTTTCGGTTTCAGGGTAGTTAATTATATATTTTAGGACCAATTATTTTTGGAAAATCGAAAATTACCAGAAAAATTTCGGTTACAGATTTATTATTAGTATAGATTATACATATATACATATTACTTTCACGTCTTAATTTGAACTAAGTTTAAAAATACCTTAGTAGTCTAGTTTTGGCTTAGGAGCCATTTTTTCCAAACTTCTAATTAACACGTGAATTTTTTTATTTTAGTAGGTTATTTTACGACGCTTTATTAACAGCTTAGGTTATTTAGCGTCTGAATGAGATGAAAGTGATATTGCCGGTGAAATGAGTCCGGGGTCCAGCACCGAAAGTTACCCAGCATTTGCTCATATTGGGTTGAGGGAAAACCCCGGAGAAAACCTCAACCAGGTAACTTTCCCCGATCGGGAATCGAACCCGGGCCACCTGGTTTCGCGGCCAGACGCGCTAGCCGTTACTCCACAGATGTGGACAACACGTGAAAGTAATATAATATTCCAAAGTGAAGCAGTACGTTATAAATTATAAATCACTATTTGAAGGGCATCTTATTGCTTAGGTATGACAATATTTAACTGTTAGTAAGGAATAAATTACATTTAATATACTTACTTACTGGCTTTTAAGGAACCCGGAGGTTCATTGCCGCCCTCACATAAGCCCGCCATTGGTCCCTATCCTGACCAAGATTAATCCAGTCTCTTATCATCATATCCCACCTTCCTCAAATCCATTTTTAATATTATCTTTCCATCTACGTCTCGGCCTCCCCAAAGGTCTTTTTCCCTCCGGCCTCCCAACTAACACTCTATATGCATTTCTGGATTCGCCCATACAAGCTACATGCTCTGCCCATCTCAAACGTCTGGATTTAATGTTCCTAATTATGTCAGGTGAAGAATACAATGCGTGCAGTTCTGTGTTGTGTAACTTTCTCCATTCTTCTGTAACTTCATCCCTCTTAGCCCCAAATATTTTCCTAAGCACCTCATTCTCAAACACTCTTAACCTATATTCCTTTTTCAAAGTGACAGTCCAAGTTTCACAACCATAAAGAACAACCGGTAATATAACTGTTTTATAAAAACTAACTTTCAGATTTTTTGTCAGCAGACTGGATGATAAAAGCTTTTCAACCGAATAATAACAGGCATTTCCCATATTCAATTTTTGTGTTTAAGTTCCTCCCGAGTAGGCGTATCATTTATATTCGTTAGTGTTGCTTCCAGGTATTTGAATTTTTCCACCTCTTCAAGGAATAAATTTCCAATTTTTATATTTCCATTTCGTACAATATTCTCGTCACCAGACATAATCATATACTTTGTCTTTTCGGAATTTACTTCCAAACCTATCTCTTTACTTGCTTCAAGTAAAATTTCCGTATTTCCCCTAATCGTTTGTGGATTTTCTCCTAACATATTCACGTCATCCACAATGACAAGCAGCTGATGTAACCCGTTCAATTCCAAACCATCTCTGTTATCCTGGACTTTCCTAATGGCATAGCCTACTCTAGAGCAAAGTTAAAAAGTAAAGGTGATAGATAGTGCATCTTCTTGCTTTAGCCCACACTGAATTGGAAATTTATTGACAGAAAGTGACCTATACGGACTCTGCTGTACGTTTCACTGAGACACATTTTAATTATTTGAACTAGTTTCTTGGGAATACCAAAAACTCAAGATACAATGAAATAGCGATTAAGGACCGTATCGTGTGTGATCAGTGTCAATTGACGGCGAATATAATGTAAATTACGACCTTCATTTCTTATAGTGTTCTTCTTTTACAACCTATCTCAACTTAGTATTTGACAAATCAATGTATTCATATAGCGAGTAGCTTTGGAGTTCTATAACAATCACAAATACATATCTACCCGAACTGAAGCGGACTACATCAACACACATGACCAACACCGTTTCACTTAAATATATGGTAGCCTATATTATCCATATAATCGTGTGATTATGAATATTGATCCAACCCAATCTATATAACTTATGTCCACAGCTCACACCAATCTATGAGATTCATATCAACGTACTTGATGAAGGACATGCATATTCTAAGTATCTAATGTAATGGAGAATAATATTCTTCGATATGTAATCAAGATATTTATCTATTCCATCATTAAGTGAGCAAGAAAGCATCGCCATCATCGTCATCATAATCTTCTTCTCCTCCATCTTCATTTTCATCATGACTTCATGGTATATACCAGGTTTGGGCTGTATGTTCCCGCGCGGGCAATGTATAAACCACCCGTTCATTTCTCGCTCCAGAAATATATACCTGTCTGCATGTATCTACAGTCAGCAGAGATTGAACTCGGTACCATAGCGTTCTAATCAGGGGTGTGTAAAGTGGTGAAATATGGCAAATAAATTGCAGGTATCGTTTCAATTTCCAAGACTATTTTGATATTAGGAATAAAGGTAAACCTCAATCCCTCAACTGTTCATTATATAAAACATATCATCAGACAGCACTTCGATCTTGAGCATAAGAAAGATTTCGGTAAACATAAACTTATAGGTAAAAGTAGAAAAGTTTTCCGGGCTATGAGGCCGTGGTCTGTTGGTTGTGAGACCAAACGTTTCGTTCACTGCTGCGGTGAACATCTTCAGTGGTGTCTATTGCTGGTGCGGCTGGTTCTACTGCGTGTGCCGATTACAGTCTGCGCTGGCTGCATCGTTGTATATATAGTGCGGGAGGGGGGGGGGTTTGCTTCTGATACTAAAATTTTACAACCTTCGCGCGTTCGAGCGCGGACCGAGGCGACAACAGCAAGCCCCCCCCCCCTCCCGCACTATATATACAACGACGCAGCCAGCGCAGACTGTAATCGGCACACGCAGTAGAACCAGCCGCACCAGCAATAGACGCCACTGAAGATGTTCACCGCAGCAGTGAACGAAACGTTTGGTCTCACAACCAACAGACCACGGCCTCATAGCCCGGAAAACTTTTCTACTATTGACGCCGGCCGTGAAAGCCTACACTCCATTATAGGTAAAAGTTTAAATAGGGTTGCTAAAAATGATGTATATTAATGAAATAGTTGTTACATGCGACAAAACAATATGTTATTTTAAATTAATTTGCTGTGTAAGTTTCAATTATGACATGATTTTCAAGAATCTATGAGAATAATTTTTTAATGGAAAAGTCAACCCATAATTATTACTAGTTGAAAATGTAGTCCCATCAATATATCACATTTCGAATACATAGGCGAGTTGTAGAGAACAATACTCTTTTTCAAATGTCAGGTAAAGCCAGCCAGGAATTTTATGAATTATTACCTAATGAGAAGTCTCCTAACTTAAGTAATTTCGCAGCTAAGATAGATGCTGGCAATCTATGTTTTCACGTATGTCTACGAGCAATTTTTATCTCAAATTAACCTCATGACAAATATTGCGCGTATACGTCAAACAGACGTAACTGCTTTACGTTTATGTAGTAATAGTATTTATCCTAATAGAGTTCACCACTGTGGAATAACGGTTAACATGACTGACCGTGGAACTAGCCGGCCCGGGTTCAAATCCCGGTTGGGACAAGTTACCTGGTTGAGGTGTCTTCCGGGGTTTTCCCTCAGTCCAGTAAAAGCAAATGCTGGGTAACTTTCGCCTCTGGATCCTAGACTCATTTCGCCGCCATTGTCACCTTCGTATTATTCAGACGGTAAGTAAGCACAGCAGTTGATAAAACGTAGTAAAATAACCCACTAAAAACATGCTAATACAGAAAAAAACCTTTCTGACCAAACAGTATAGGCGATCTAGAGCTTATAACTGATTATTTATAATGAATGCTAATCCATATGAATGCCTATATTACGTAGGTATTTCACTTGATTTGAAATGTTTAATGTAATGGCATGCCGCATTAGTTTTGTACATGGATAAAAATACAATCTTAGTTCTTCCCTGAAGGAGTAAAACACTCGTGCTCAGGGAGATATCTAAACACAAAGATAAACACAAAGATAATTTTTGACACAAACTGGGTCAAAAAAAAATTATAGGAATAAATTAAATTTAAAAATACAATTTCAGTTTTAACAATTTAAGTCATACAAATACATATACATATTACATCAATATATATTCTTCAAAAATTAAATTCCTAACGCTATTTTTTTAATTTCTGATACTAAAATTTTCCAAATTTGGGTATTTTTCAATTATTTTATTGTATAACCTTGGTCCAAAGTAGGTACCATGGCTCAAAGCTGTGCTTGTGAAACACGTTGGTTCCTCTAATCGTATAAAACCGGATATTTTACTTCCATATTTATTACGGTTTTTATATATGAAGATTAATAAGGCAATATAATAAATCTGTTTAATTTTCAAAACATTAAATTCATTAAACAAAAGCTCAGATGAGTAATCATTTGGTTTATTAAGGCTTATTTTAATAATGCTTTTCTGAATAAGTATTAGTGGAGTGAGATTAGAAATACATGCATGTCCCCAATCTAAAATTCCATACTGGAGAATCGATTGAAATACAGCTAAATAAATGAGACATAAAATATTAATTGGTAAATATGACCGAAGTATAACAAACATATAAATTGTTTTACGTAATCTATTGCATAAATATGTAATATGTTTATTCCATCATAAGTGTTTGTCGATTTTAATGCCTAAATACTTAACTTCTGAGGATTCGGTTGATATGGGACATTCACAATTTTGAGAAGAACAATATGAATGATGAATTTTGAGCCTAAAGGAAGATTGAGGAGATTGAAGGCCACTGGACCTTAATGAAAATGGCACAACAGTTGTTTTGGATGTGTTTAAGGAAAGAGCGAAGTGGAATAGAAGTTCCTGTAGTTACCCACATGTAAACATAGCAGCTACGTTTGAAATATTGTGGAAGAAGTGAAATCAATGATCTGTGCCTCCCCTCCCTTATACCCATTCCTGGTATACAGGCAAATGCTTCTAAGGTCACTCAACCTCTTTATCGGTCATCTATTGCTTCTTCGTCCTTTCGGGTTCTTCTTGAAATCTAAGGTTATTTTATTTTGTGTATATTCTGTCTCCACTCTTGTCTGTAATCTTGTATGCAGGGAATATGCCTTCATTCCGAATTCTATTCATTCTCGTACACGTTTTTATATTACGTATAAAGCACATCTCAGCATCTTGTATTTTACTGAAGTCTTTCTGCTTTACAACCCAGCTTTTACAGCCATAATATAAAAGGACGGACTTTGTAAAATTGTATCTTTGTATTCTTCCTATTGTTATTCCTTAATGTTTTAGTAATTGTTCCATATATTACCTCGAATAAACAAGAAAATGTACTTAACGAATTAACGTATTGACTACCTCAACTGTCTACTCAATGCAGTTGATGAAGAGTATTCCATGATCTCCATGATAAGTTGTTATTGGTTATGTAACAATGCTGTCTCAATGACTAGGTTATTTAGCGTCGATAGAATTAGTGATAGCGAGAAGATGTTTGGCGAAAAGAAGCCGATGATTCGCCATGGGTTTACCTGACATTTTCCGCTGGTATGGAAAATATCATAAAAAATCAACCAGGCAATCATTCCGATCAGGGATCGAACCCACGCCTGAGCGCAGCATTCCGTTATGTGATGATAGATGCCGATCCTATCGATTTCTTTCTTTCTTTCTTTCTTTCTTTCTTTCTTTCTTTCTTTCTTTCTTTCTTTCTTTCTTTCTTTCTTTCTTTATTTCTTTCTTTCTTTCTTTCTTCCGTTTTTCCCTCATTCCCTTTTCTCTTTCCTTTCTCATTTTTATTTGTTTTCTTCCTTTTCTCTCTACCTTTTATTTAACCTCCTTCACCTTTCTCTTTTTCCTTCAGTTCCCAGTCTTCTCTTCTTTCTTCCTCACCTTTTTTCTTCCCGCTCATCTTATTTTCCTTTGCTCCTCTTTCTCCTCAATTTTTCCCTGCTACTCATCTCTTTCTTCGTCCCCTCTCTTCCCTGTGTCTCCAGACTTACTGGTTTCCTTTCATAATGACTTAACTTGCAAAGAGGAGAAATATATTATAAGAAATTCTAAATCTAAACAAAATGCCACACCAATGTATTTGCGGGGGAGTTGCTGATATTTACGGTTATCATGCACTCAGCTGTGCGAGGAGCAAGGGTCGCATTCCCAGACATACATCACTCAATGATATCATTAAAAGATCTCTGACTTCTTGTGGCATCCCGTCTCTTTTGGAACCACCAGGTATTAGTCGCGCAGATGGTAAACGACCCGATGGTCTTACCTTGATTCCATGGTCTAGAGGAAAATCTTTAATTTGGGACTCCACTTGCGTTAACACTCTAGCTCCATCTCACTTGCCAAAAACCTCCAGACACGCAGCATCTGCTGCTGAATTAGCCGTGAAGAAGAAAGTCAATAAATATGCTCATCTTTTAGAAAATTATATCTTTGTCCCATTTGCTGTGGAGACCTTCGGTCCTTGGAGTCATGACGCTAAAGTTTTGGTATCTCAAATCGGCCAAATTTTGATCTCCATTACTGGTGATCGCCGTTGCACTATTTATTTGCGTCAACGTTTAAGTATTGCTATTCAACGCGGAAATGCAATGAGCGTTTTGGGTACTCTTCCAGAGTCCAGCCCTTTGGACGAACTTTTTCTCCTGTAAATTTTTTTATCTCTGTGTAAATGTTTATATTTAGTGTTTATATATATGTAATTGTAACGGTGAAAATATTGTTAATCCAAAAATTTTTTATTTTTTTTTTTCATAAAAAAAAACTTAAGAATGTGTACCGTATAAAAATAACTGTATATGTATTGAAAAACTGTGATAAATCAGTGAACAAAATGACTGTATAGAATGTCCCAAAATTATCCCACATGGACTACATCGTGTCAATCCTGGATGGAAATGGAAAGGATTTCTAATTGCACAATGCGGCAGTATTATTTATTTATTTATTTATTTATTTACTTATTTACTTATTTATTTATTTATTTATTTATTTATTTATTTATTTAACTCCCAAATATTTTTGTTTGTGATTTTAATTTTTTTAGAAATATTTTCAAACCAAACTTTTTAGTGGAAGATAACAATATTTAAGCTTCCTGTTTTTGGTCACATACACAAGAAATAGGGAAACATTTCTATGCATTCATTTTATGAAATATCTCATTTATTTACTTTAATTTTTTTTAATTTAAAAATATTAACTCATGAAAAAAAAACATTAATAAAATAAACTAGCGCATTTCTCACAAAATAAACGCGTAGAAACATGCAGCTACCTCATAAATACTCGCAGGAAAAATGTTATCCAGATTGATTAATATTTGGTATAAAAATGTAGGTGTTGAATGAAGAAAAATAAACTTATGTAAAAATAGATTTGAAAGTAAAATGAATATTTATGTAAGACATATTAGGGAGCCAACTTTAGAACAAAATGTTGCCAGATTTGTAATCAGAAATCTGTAAGAAGGAATTCTTAGATGAAAAAATAATTTTGACACCTCTTTAAATGCTACACCTCCCTATTGTCTTATTTTTTTAATTTACACATGTTTATAATCAGAATTAAACTAAATCCATTTGCGATATGAAAATATTCAGTTAAAAGAAGTGAAATAGCCGAGAAAAATATTTTGGAAAATTTTCAAGGACGTATCAACAAAACTGTAACTTTACATTAGACCCATTTAAATATATAATAATTTTTCCTATTCTTTCTACAAAACAAAGTACTTTCTTCGATTCTTTCTCATGGTCATTTTAATTCTTAAACGTTTTTTTTCAAACATACAGTAAATAGATTCCATTAAAATATTTCCATAACGCTGCATTTGTAGATACGCTCTTATGGTATAATTCCCTCCATAAGATAGTCATAGACTCTGAATTTTCTCACATATGTATTTCTACATACACTAGATATAACTTCAGTAATGTCAAAAAAATGATTGTGTGCTCTTGTAAAACAATAATGAAGATGCCTTTGCGTGCGTTGGGCGATGCACGCACTTCGATTGCGTGGAGAAGCGCAGCCAGGCACGGTTCAATTAGAGACCGTAAGAGCGGAGTTGTCACAGGAACGATATTTGATAGTATGAAACCTAGCAATTCACTTTTGGAATCCTAGACTAGTTTTCCAAATACAAAGGAATGAGTCGCATTTGTTTTTCTCTTTATACAGGTCAATTAAAAAAAATGGGTTTGTGATTTTTTTGTGAAAATAGATTGCTATTATTCTAACGGCACATAAAAAAAGAGAATAATCAAAATGTATCTAAAAAAAGTCTATTGATTATCCTACTACGTTTCTTAATTCGGATTTTAGCCTTTTCAAATCAGACCAAATAAATATACAGAAATAAATTGTTAACTTTCTTTCATAAGAACAAGAAAAATTTCAACACATATTGGCATACACGAAGAGAAGTCCATACCTGTGGAGTAACGGTTAGCGCGTCTGGCCGCGAAACCAGGTGGCCCGGGTTCGATTCCCGGTCGGGGCAAGTTACTTGGTTGAGGTTTTTTCCGGGGTTTTCCCTCAACCAAATATGAGGAAATACTGAGTAACTTTCGGTGTTGGACCCCGGATTCATTTCACCGGCATTATCACCTCCATCTCATTCAGACACTAAATAACCTACTAAAATAAAATACGAGGAGGAGAGCATATGACTTCATTTCACAGAGTTCAAAAGTTTAACGTCTGCTGGTATGAAACTTGACTTCAACTGTGGCTTAAAACTATACGATAAATTCATTTCTCAGTACCCAGATTTATTAAATATAAGCATGATACAATTTAAACTTAAAATTAAACACATTATTAAGGCAATTTGACACAAGGTTAGATAATTAATATTGATATTATTTATTTATGACTATTTCTTTTAAACTCCTACACTTATTTTATCATACAGGCTATTATTTGTAATCTATGCTACTTTTTTCCTTAAAATTATGTGTTACTTTTCTTCTTCCTCTTTCTGCTTATCTAAAGCGAAAATTTATTCCCCAGATCACGAGCGTTTCATTTCGTTTTTGTTTAATATTTAATGTGTACATTATTTTTGATTGTAAATACATTTTGTATGTACTTTTAATGAATGTAATATGTATTTTTGTAATAAATTATACTAATTGATTGATATGACTACAAAACACATAGTTTCATTGTTTACAATTTCTATGCGGTAAATGTCCTAATTAAAGTTCATTCCATTCCATACGTTTTTAAGCTAATTTTATATGAATTGACCATTTGCTTGTCAACTTGTTTCTTGATTCTCAATCAGTATTTTAGGCTGAAGTGTTACATAAATTGGGGAATGCTGGGTTTGCAGTGAAATACCTGGCATTTGGTACAACACTATGTATGTATGTATGTATGTATGTATGTAGGGGAGAGTCGGGTAGTATCGGACATCGGGTAATATCGGACAGTGCGTTTCTTTCATCTACCACCATATGGTAATATCTTAATGACATGGTTACGTTTCTCTATGCGACATCACAGAAACGTAACCATGTCAATCAGGTACTATCATCGTATGGTAGATGAAAGAAACTCACTGTCCGATATTACCCGATGTCCGATACTACCCGACTCTCCCCTATGTATGTATGTATGTAGGGGAGAGTCGGGTAGTATCGGACATCGGGTAATATCGGACAGTGCGTTTCTTTCATCTACCACCATATGGTAATATCTTAATGACATGGTTACGTTTCTCTATGCGACATCACAGAAACGTAACCATGTCAATCAGGTACTATCATCGTATGGTAGATGAAAGAAACTCACTGTCCGATATTACCCGATGTCCGATACTACCCGACTCTCCCCTATGTATGTATGTATGTATGTAGGGGAGAGTCGGGTAGTATCGGACATCGGGTAATATCGGACAGTGCGTTTCTTTCATCTACCACCATATGGTAATATCTTAATGACATGGTTACGTTTCTCTATGCGACATCACAGAAACGTAACCATGTCAATCAGGTACTATCATCGTGTGGTAGATGAAAGAAACTCACTGTCCGATATTACCCGATGTCCGATACTACCCGACTCTCCCCTATGTATGTATGTATGTATGTATGTATGTATGTATGTATGTATGTATGTATGTATGTATGTAGGGGAGAGTCGGGTAGTATCGGACATCGGGTAATATCGGACAGTGCGTTTCTTTCATCTACCACCATATGGTAATACCTTAATGACATGGTTACGTTTCTCTATGCGACATCACAGAAACGTAACCATGTCAATCAGGTACTATCATCGTGTGGTAGATGAAAGAAACTCACTGTTCGATATTACCCGATGTCCGATACTACCCGACTCTCCCCTATGTATGTATGTATGTATGTATGTATGTAGGGGAGAGTCGGGTAGTATCGGACATCGGGTAATATCGGACAGTGCGTTTCTTTCATCTACCACCATATGGTAATACCTTAATGACATGGTTACGTTTCTCTATGCGACATCACAGAAACGTAACCATGTCAATCAGGTACTATCATCGTGTGGTAGATGAAAGAAACTCACTGTCCGATATTACCCGATGTCCGATACTACCCGACTCTCCCCTATGTATGTATGTATGTATGTATGTATGTATGTATGTATGTATGTATGTATGTATGGATGTATGTATTTAGAAAACATTTTAATTCGACGATACAATTTAATCTTTTGTTTAATATGTAATGTATTCATTATTTCCAACTATTATGTCCCTCAGTGTACTTCCTGATTACTAAACTGAAGTGCACAAATTCCCAGCGAATTGGCCGTACAGAACCAACATTGTAATCATTTAGCTCCTCCGATCTGAAAAATCGATAGGCTTTTCCTTGTGAGAATTTGTTAAGGAAAATTTATCGATTCTCAATCAATATTGTAGGTTGAGGTGTTACATAAATTTAAGTCTCTTAGTCTCCGCATGTTTCATAAATATCAATCAATATTTACAATATTCCAAAGATTGTGAATGATGTTAGATTTAGAAATAAGCTGTGAGAATTAGTTTTACTATGACTATTTCGTTTATATGACGTCATTACATTTTCGATCAATGAAATGTAATGAAATTTTGAATTTCAACCAGTCACAGTCATACATCGCGATAATTTTTGCAGCTCGATTTGTCACTATCAATTTATCGCGTGGTCGTTCTTATGTTTAGTCCTCTTGAAGGCGAGAAAGATTAGAGCTGCAGCTGCCGAAGTTTGCGAAGCGAACTGAGGAAGGGATAATAGTATCCACCCAACTGTACACTTTTAGGTCTTTTAGGTTAGGATATATTATATAATGTGTTTTATTGTGCCATTTCCATTTTAATATGTGTGTTCTTTTAGAGAGTAGTTGGATGTAATCATAGGTGGGGGGACCTACAAAGGAGGACTTGTTTTGGGTACAAAGCACGTACGGTCAGAAGACCCGTGCATTGGATTTTAGACAAAATTATGATATGTATAATATTAGTCAATAAATCCATCTATCTATCTACCTAGTCAGTGTCGCCAACTGAATCCTAGTAAATCGATTAGCATAAATCCATTGTATTAAAAAAGTGCGAAATCCTACTTCCACATCTACATCTTCATCTTCATCTTCTAATTCCATGTCCACTGTATCTAAAGAAAATGACACTCCTGCATAATTGTTCATTTAATTAATATAATAATCCGGTTGTTATTTTGTAATTATATTACCCAATATTTAAATTGAATTATTTTTTCAGCAGATAATGATAACAAGAAAAAAACAGCGCAGTACATGTAATTAAAATTGCTAAACCCGTATTTCGCTTTTCTAAATTGGCATTACTCAATAACATCTGATTTCTCTATTGCAGTAATCGATATTCACCTATTTCAACTTCACAACATCTGAATAGAATAAGCATTGATAAATATACAATTATTAACATTTTGTAAGCGAATTTTAGGGATATATTATTTACATTTTTATTTTATTCACGAAGTAGTCATAAATGTTACTAGAGAGCTGGGATTTCTCAGATAAATCCTTTCGCGTGTGACATTACTATAGATAAATTTTGTGGTAGAAGATATATTTTATGAACATAAATAAATGTTTCATCCAAAACTTGTTACATCATGAATAGAATTTGCTCACACATTCCCTTAATCTCGGGACAAGAAAGAGATGATTTGGTCGGAACACTCTGCGGCCTCTAGAAGAAAATTATCTCAATGTAACAGGAGGATGAGTGCATCCTGGAGCATTCCTTGAAGATATTATGAAAAAAAATTGTTTGCAACCGGCCGTGAACCAGGGACTTTTCAGTCCACAGACCGTTGTTAGATCAACTGCAGTTTCTAAAGGAAATAGGCTATGAGCATCTTAAGAAATTTTCTTACACTTCTTCCAGAGGACCTTAATTACAATCTAGACATGAGCATTCCGAGTACATACATACATAAGTGTTCTGCCCATGGGCAGGGCTTTCACTGCAAAAGCCAGTATTCTCCATTCTTTCTATTTTTTTCTGCTTTCCTCTTAGTCTCCGCATAATGTGATTCCATATATCTTAATGTCGTCTATTATGTGATTTCTTCTTCTGCCCTGAAATGCTCCCGTTCACCATTCGCTTCAGTAGGCAGTTTATTCTCAGCCAGCGATCCAATCAATTCCTTTTCCTCTTTCCGATCAGTTTCAGCATTATTCTTTCTTCAGCCACTCTTTCCAACACAGCTCCATTGCTTATTCTGTCTGTCCACTTCACAGGCTCCATTTCAAAATTCCGAGAATATAATATTGAAAATAAGTATGCTAAAATAATTTACGTTCCACTTTACTGTATTTAAATTATTTAATTTAATGTATTTATTTCATTAGCTAGCTAGCGAGTACAAATTAAAATTATAAAACAAAAATATTTCTAGCCACTACCGTAAGAGCCCGGCTCGTGTACGGTGTGGTCTTAGTCAATAATATAACATAAAATTTACAAGGACAGTTTACTAAATACCATAAGTAACTTAATTCAAACCAATAAATAACAAACAGTAGCAAAAAAAAAGAGAGAAAAAACACATTTAATATAAATTGACAATCAGACAGAAGGCAGTTATATTTACTAAAAGCATGAATATAGTCGCCTGAAATAAAGGGTAAAAAAATACACACATTTGTTAATATTATACATCATGAATCATTTCATAAATTCCTTTTTTAAATGCTTCAATTTTAAAATATTTCAAATTTTGAAAATGGTTTGTAATTGTAGCACAATGTTTAAGAGCTGCACTTGTATGACACTTAGGCTCATTTAATGGGAAAGTAGACATTTGTCTTCTAGTACGATATTCATGTTGATTAAATATGTTTTATTTTATTTCTGTGGTAGTAAGTTAGAAAATTATTTCTTCAATACCTAAAACTTTGAAATCTGTATAAATTAAATTTGTTGGATAATCCATATTTTTGGTCAGACAAATGATTATTAATCTTCTGTGTAATAAAATTAATGGATTGAATGCAGAAAATGCTACTCCACTCCAATTTATTATACCGTATTGTACTAATGATTGTACTAAAGCCAAAAATATTATTCTCAATGCCTCCTTAGTGATAAAATTTCGAAGTATTATCAATGTATAAATTGTCTTTCTTATACTTGTATACATAAAATCAGTTTGTTTATCCCAACATAAATGCTGATCTATAATAATTCCTAAATATTTGACTTGTGTGGAAGGTGTTAGATGTGGGGATTTACAATAACTATTTAATTCATTAGATGAAATATTATAAATTATAAATACCACTTTATTATATGGCATACGTTCAAAATTTTGTAAATATAAATAAATATCCATCATAAATCTTAGTAAATTCTGTGTATAATTATATTTGAAGGGGAGTTGATTACATTCATTGCTTTTTGTGACAGATTTTGAATGAAATTTGATAATGTGGGAAAGTGAGCAATACAATTATTTATTTACGTTCCACTATTTCATGCTATATGTTGCAAAATAATTTGTAAACGTGAACTAGCATTTGTGACAATTATTGACGGATTCTGGGCGGGATTTGATTTCGGATCGCTGCAAACCTGGTTGAGTCCGGACATATTGTGTTACCGCGGGAGAAATATGGCACGTTCATGGACAGCTGATGGCGGCCTCATGAACCTGAAACAATTGCGTGCGCTTCAGATCCATCCGTCATCATTAGCGAGGCAATCGGTACAGATTAGAACTGAAGACTTTCCACATGCAGTGAATTATCAGTCATTTAAAACTGCAAACCTCTCATAAACAATTTTAAAATTTTATTTACACGACATGGAATGACCCCTAGATCATTCATCTGAACAAGATTTCTGTAGTTTGAACTCTGAAACATCTCTTCTTATTTGTTGCACAGAAGCTGCTGGAATAGAGCTATTCCCCGAAGTATTTAATTCGATGTTATGCCTCTGTCAGATTCCGTCCGTCCTGCAACGATGTACGGCTGCTGAGTGGAAAGCCACGATAAATTTATCTTTAACTTTGAAATTCAAAGTCAAATTTATTTACAAATTACATTTGAAATGAATACATATGAATAGATACCCGAAATGAGCATATGCTCGTGCTCGGGTACAGTCCAGTAGTCTACATAAATTTTACAGAAATCAAATAATAATGCTGATGATAGAAGTAATAGTAACAATAACAATAATAATAATAATAATAATAATAATAATAATAATAGAATAATCGTGACAGAGATGATACAAAGATAGTAATCTATACTAATAATAAATCTGTAGCCGAAATTTTTCTGGTAATTTTCGATTTTCCAAAAATAATTGCTCCTAACATACATAATTAACCACCCTGAAACCGAAAATCGCATTTTTTTTAATTTTTGTTTGTATGTCTGTCTGTATGTTTGTTACCTTTTCACGCGATAATGGCTGAACCGATTTATATGAAAATTGGAATATAAATTAAGTTCGTTGTAACTTAGATTTTAGGCTATATGGCATTCAAAATACTTTATTTAAAAGGGGGGTTATAAGCGAGCCTGAATTAAATAAATCGAAATATCTCGCTTATTATTGATTTTTGTGAAAAATGTTACATAAGAAAAGTTTCTTCGAAAATGATTTCCGATAAGGTTTATACTTTACAAAATTTTGATAGGACTGATATTTAATGAGATAAATTAGTTTTAAAATTAAAATAACGCCATCTAAGACGGTGCAATGAATTAAGAACAAATGACTTCGTCTATAAGGGGCCTTGGACAACAACAATCGAAACAGGGGCCTTGGACATCAAAATTCGAAGGCTATTAAACATAGCCTACAGAGAATGTTTCTGTGTTTGAATGAAGTAATATCAGAAGCTAAATTAACCGATTTGTATAATTAATTATTATTTCACCATTGGAAAGTGTAGTTTCTCTAGATGGACATAATGCTATAATGTTATTACAGTAACGTCTGAGTAAATCGAGGACAGGTAAGATTAAAATAGCTTCTCATGCACAGAAAATTTGATAGGCTATTTTGTACATTCGTTTTCTGTATTTCTTAAAATAATATTTATGTACACTCATTTTAATCTCACAGAATTAACGAACAACGAGAGTGTATTGATTTAGTAAGCAGTAATAGTACGTTAGCTTAGCAATCCATTATTTTATAATTGAAATTTTAACTATGCTCAATTGAATCGTGTTAAAATACATAAAATATATATGCAATAAATGCAATGCAAAAAATTGGGTAATGAGCGAAGCAGATTATCTTGCGCTGTTGTAAAAGTTGTTCCCTGGATCAAACGTCCTATTTTAATTATGTAATTACTTTATATTTATTTCTAACAGGTGCAGCGGAGTTCACGGGTACGGCTAGTACAAAATAATTCATTAATAATAAAATTAATAATAATAATAATAATAATAATAATAATAATAATAATAATAGTGATAAAACAAAAATATTTACAAAAATAAAATAAATACTAAGACGGATAAAGTAAAATATAAAACCACTAGCGAGAGTTAACGCAACTTAAATAAGCATATAATAACCGGAAAAAATGACGAACTCGAAAATCAACAGAAAAGTTCGTTGTATAGCAGACGACAGCAACCGCCGTATTGACATTGTGTTGTGCATTAATGGTAGTAGGGGGGAGCCGAAAGTCTACGTAACTGCCGTTCTCTTCGAATCTTCTCGTACAATCATGGGAAGTTAAGGCTGCAAAAACAAAATGTCTGATTCTTCAATACGAATTCAAGTTCTGTGATTGCGAAGTTACACGTTTTAAGAACACTGCGTGACTCACGATAGACATTGACTCAAGCGCGTTGAAATGAAAACAGTGAACTAGATGAAACTAGAGGTATCTGTAGAGATGAACTTATTGAGTTATCCGCCATGTGTATACTAGCGCTATGATTTCTAATCGGGAAACTGTAAATTCGTCCGTTGCAAATAATTACCTATAATCTCACATGTAGACTCGTCCGCATTCCTACTAAATATCGGTATCATGAAAGTGTGAACTCGTCCACATATAGCTCGCGCAAGAAACGATTACCGAAAAGCAATGCTGGCGTTACTGTCTGTTTTGACGTGTGTGTGTAGGCAGGCCTGGGGGGGCGAGAGGTGCGGGTTGATGGAAGTACCATCTCTTCCAAGAAGATGGAAATAAAGAACGTAGCAAGAGAAAAATTCGAAGTTAATTAAACGCGCAACATATATTTACGAAAGAAATAATAATACCGTGCGATACTAGACACGTATTCACATGCAATGGAACAAACTAAAGTCTTAATGTAACTATCCCACGTAAGCAACAGTGTTGCCAAGTGTTGTTCGTATAATTCCGCTAGATGGCTTTCGAAAACCCGCGATTTTCTAACAAATATCTCTAGATCTTAATATATATTTATTATTCAATAATAATAATAATAATAATAATAATAATAATAATAATGGTCAAGATAGAGATATCCACCCACCAATGTAACGAATATTGCACACATTTATCACTCCCAATGTGGCGCTATAAATCAAATCTTGAACACTTTTATCACAGACACAACATATTTAAATTCTTATTGCACTTTATATGTTACCGTTAAACCCAAAATCCGACAAAACTAGTTTCAACTAGTAAGAACTAATTTAAAAATATCGATAGATAGAAAGCGAATTTTCGTAAGATACAGTATCAATGACAGGTTAGGTTTGGTTTGTTTAGGTTCTTTTTTAGGCTTTTACCAAACAAAAACCTAAATAAACCAAACCTAACCTGACCTGACATTGATTCTAGATCATACGAAAACTCACTTTCTATCTATCTTTATTTGCTTAAACTAGTTTTTACTAGTTGAAACTGGTTTTGACAGATTTCGGGTTTTAACGGCAACATATATAATATGGAATTATTAGTACATTTACATATTCATTATATCACAAAACACACACTGAACGAATTAAATGTAATTTATGAAAGTCGCTTATAATGCTAATATGAATTTCCTTTCAGAAACTTTAAAGATTAAAAACCGCTAGTATTCCCGCTAAGCGGGACAATATAATTTTACCCGCGAGACAGTTATCCAAAAAAGCTAGATTTAGCGGGAAAACCGCTGAATTGGCAACACTGGTAAGCAACGCTATCCCTATGCTAAAGAGAACATTTTCCTTCCAATTTTTTCCTGGCTTAGGACTGGCAAGTGGCATGGTTAAAAATGTTTCTCATGAAAAGAAGTACTTTTAATAAAATCTACCTTGGACAAATATTAAGAAAACCTCGGGCACAGAGGCCAGATGTGTTAACCATCTGCACCACCCAGGCCGACTGCACAAACTTATCTTGGGTTAAAATGATAAGAAGTAATTTTAATAAAATCTACCATGGACACATTCCCTGCTTTATAATTTTCTAGGACTTTACATATACGCAGTTGCTTATTCCTGGTAGCTCGTTTAATTATTCTCTGTGTATTTATACTTTGTAGCTTGATGTATGGAAGTTGATATACCAATAGCATGTAATCAAGAAAGAAGGGCAATCTGGGATGCATCTTGTAAGGACATTCTAAAATAACTAAATAATAACTCTAGCTGTTTAAGAAGATCGGGAAAAATTCGTTTATATTCTCCATCTTCCTTCCGGTCCTTAAAATATTCGTTCACTCATTCATCCCTTAATGCATTCTCATCCATCATTAAAAACTTCAACACTCCATTTTCTAACACTAAATGCTCTTCATCCGAGGAATCAATTTCGACAACTAGACTGAAAGGGAAGTGGTTACTTGCATCCAATGTGTCCACACTTCCAGAGCAAGCTTCTAGGCACGCTTGGGCACTCCGGTATGCCATAGTTGCGCCCCGCGGTCAATTTGGAGACCAAGGCATGGCATAATTGGCCCCGAAGAAATCAGGTGGCAGAAGGGACATGGCATAGCAGCGCTCCGAAGAAATCGGGTAGCAGAATGGACATGGCATAGTTGCGCGCCGATGGGCATAGTACACACGAAAGTCATTGTCATAAAATAAATAAATTACTTAAAAATATTACAGTCATAGCTGCATTGACATCAGATAGGCCTTGCATATGATCAATTTTGCTGTTTAAAATAACACTTTTTTATGGATCACACACAATAAATGAACTGCATTTTTTGTTTATACATCGAGAGCTTAACCCTACGGTACAGGATTTCGAAAATTGAAACTTATAACCATTGTGAATTATTAACTCTCTACCCTTTTCACTAAACTTAAACTTCATTTTAAATTAACCTCACTATACGCCACAGACGGTGTGAAAATCACTAATAAAATGTCTAAGGCCCCATATTCTAACGGCTCACTCATTTGAATATGTCAGTTAATAGAGTACTACCAACTTCATGGTGTCCATTTTAACGGTAGGCAATTGATAATCACTGCATAAACAGTAGAAAAACAGTTAATAAAGTACTACCAACTTCATGGTGTTCATTTTAATAAATATTAAATCGAAAAGAAATCAATAAGGTTGGTTGATTACGAGGCTCGAGTTTCCGTAGTGTATTTTTCTCTACCTATTTCATCGGGGCGCAACTATGCCATGCCCCTTTTCTCTACCTGATGGGAACGGGGCGCAACTATGCCTACAAAACAGGGACCCTTTTTTATCTGCTGCATCTTAACTGACCTTGGGGCGCAACTATACCCTGCCCGGGCACGCAGGCGCTTCCATTTGACTTGCCCAAGCGTGCCTCCAATGTGACCGCAGCCTAACAAAAAGTGTAGTAAGTCCTACAATATTGGTGGAAAGTCCATAGTTTTCTCCGAAAATATGCCTTTCTTTTCTCCAAATGTTTGACACTCACTTATTCGGTAACTATTGGAGTAGGATCGTGATGTTTTGTCGATCCCTTCGGCGTATTTCAATAGCTTGAATGATTTTCCTTAAAAACTACAAGTTTGAATTCACTGATCGATGCGAGCAGCTTGCAAAATTGTAACTAGAAAGGGAGATGGGCGGTAGTTCATTAAGTCAGACAGATCTGTGTTCGTTGACCTCTTACATCTGTATTACGAGAAGAAAGTAGGGTGTGTTAGCGGCGATGTTGCTGCTGAACCTTCCAACTCAAATTTCTAACTAACCGTGAATTTAATCACAAAACATAATGTAAGTTTGTGCGAGATCGTGCGTATTTGCTTGGTTTCCACACAAAACCAACCCGCGGTAAGTCTAAAATTCCACATTCAGTATTCCCAACCGAACACACATAACAATTTCCCTCTTCTTACCGCTTAAGTGACATATTCATTTTACAGCTTTAGGCTTTTAACATATTATTTTTAGAGACGTTCAATATAGTAATAATTATAAATTGGACACTTACCACTGCAATTTCACCTAAATTACACTGTTAATTATTGTTTTTAAATATGTGCAAAAATTAAGTAAACTCTACAACTCCACTAAAGTTACTGCATTTCGTGATGCATGTAACATTAAGGAAGCCGTTTGTTTTAAGTTCGCATTTATAGACTGGGGGAAAAAAAGACAGACGTATATCACGGCCTGCTGGAGTATAGTAAACACAGAAAAAAATTTAAAGCAACAATGTTGAAGATAGATATTTTTGTTTTCCAAAATTGCCGTCATTGAACAGAAACCAAGATGGAGATTTCATTGGAGCTAATTAGAAATTCGTCTTTCAGGTATGTAATAAACGATCTTCGCACAAAATAATGTACGATACACGAGCGGTATGTTTTCTTTCAATTCTCGGAAATTAAAAAGCTGAACTACGTTTCGCTTTTTCAAACTTTTCCTCGAACATGAAAACTTCAACATACCGCTCTTGTAACGCATATTACTATTTCTACTCATTTAAATGCACCCTATCGTTCCTTTCAGTCTGCAGGATTATTTCACTTCCATCCTGTGTGTTCACAGAGAAGTGTAAATGAATTTGTATGTTGAGTCACCTGACAGTGAGATTGTTGACAATTTGTTTCTATTTCATAAGGACACAAATCTGCCTAGTTATATGCGACGAGTTTTGTCTGCAATACGTTTTTTATTGGAGTGCCTACTTGATACTTGTGGAACAGCGACTCACATTCCTGGCATCCATCACAGCCCCGCTCAATTTGAAGGGGACTCACGTTTCGACACTCCGTTCGCTTATGAAACGTAAAATAGCAATAAAACCTCTGATCGTAGCTGAAATTTGAAAACAATATTATTTATTGCAGATAGAGTTCAAGGAAATCACTACAACACATGTGCGCATTTCAAAACTCCGAGCAGAAGTAAATGCATTATAAAGTGAACACCATAGACAATTCTAGACACGAGTTGAAATTCATGCGCTTTCACAATTTGACATTATTATATTCTGATACCAAAAAAAGTAGACAGATATTATAGTCATGTGAGTTTCTCTGTTTACTGTTGCGGATAGGTTCTACGTAGGATCTAGAGTCGTACACAACCGGTTACGAAAAATAGAAATTATATATTGCTGGCGTTGTAGTCAGTATGTAAAGATCTTGCGTCTCGCGGAATGTCTCAGGTTCGATTTAACGAATATTCGAGTTGCTTCCCACTCTTTATGGTTGGACGGAGAAGGCAGACCATGGTATATATGATATATGATATGATATGATATATGATATGATATGATATGAAATGATATGATATGATATATGATATGATATATGATATGATATATGATATGATATGATATGATATGATATGATATGATATGATATGATATGTTATGATATGATATGATATGATATGATATGATATGATATGATATGATATGATATATGATATGATATGATATGATATGATATGATATGATATGATATGATATGATATGATATGATATGATATGATATTTCGTCACAGTATTTCTTACATGTAATTGTGGAACTCATATTTTCACGTATACAATGTCACCATTAACCCTTTCTAACCCAAATTAAATTTACAAGCATTCCATGTTGAAACAAATAGCTGTATTAGGACCAATTCAGTGACCAAGTTACGGGAGTGGCAACATTTGAAACAAAACTATATTGATGAAAATGTATTGAAATAGAAGTTAGTTAGTTAGTTAGTTAGTTAGTTAGTTAGTTAGTTAGTTAGTTAGTTAGTTAGTTAGTTAGTTAGTTAGTTAGTTAGTTAGTTAGTTAGTGGGGTTTAAAAAGGGCGCGTCAGCATCTATGGCTATTTGCGCCCTTGTCTAAAATTCTTTACAGAACAGACATAATACAATAATCAGAATGCTTAAAAGAACTAAAAAACGTTGTCACGATTAAAACGAGGTACACAAATGAAGTTTGAACAGGGTGATGAATAAAACTTATAAAAATCTCAGACCTTAACTAGTATTTAAAAAGAGACAATAAAATAACAATACAAATGCTACCATAAATAAATTATCAGGCGTATTTCTAAAATACTCGGATGTAAAAGGTCCGAATATCAAGTTTGTTAAAAAACTTATATACTAAATAACAAATGTAACATCCGGATGTAAAGGGTCCGGGAAATAGAAGTTATCCAGCAAAATTTACCTTCAAGTATATAAATTCTATAAAGTTAATTATTGCCACGTGGTATCTATAGGTAAGAAAGGGTTAACAATCGTTACAAATAACACTTATTTGCAATATACTTTATTAGAGCCACTCTATTTCCAACAGCTGTTCTCCACTCTTACTGTTCAGTCTATAGTCTATTTAATACTTATCCTACCGGATTTTTCCTATTAATTATTTATTCATTAGTTCACATATACCTTATTGTTTATACCAGTTCACTTCTATAGCTGATCCCTTATTCAGTGCGCTATTTGCTATAACAACTTATTTCCATCATCAAATAATTTCTACTCTTCACACCTTCGTTACTCTGATGCCTTGATATTAATCTAATTCAGCACCACTAGACAGTTCCTATTACTCTTTTCTTGTTATTTTACTAGTTCAGTAATATTGGTCACTAATTAACTGGAAAATACTATTCACTAGTCATTTTTTCTACCTCAGTAAGACAGGTCGTTATCAGCACTGGTCTACCTCTTTCACTGACCACTCTCCCCCCTCTTCGTAGCTTGCACTTTCTTCAGCCACTTATTTTCCTTATCGCTATCAAATCTCTTCTTCCCCATCATATTTCTCACCACTTTTCGTTATCCCTATCGACTTACTTAACGTTTGCCTTAATTCCTATAATTTTTTTTCCATCATACATCTAAAAGCTTCAATATCCCCAACAGACACTGCATTTCAGTCTTCTAAATTACTTATTTCAATCCCACCCTAATTATCATCACTTTCTCCCCCATTTTCACTTTCCCCATTACTCGTCTTCATCTTTTTCCCCATGCTCCTTGAATCACTCATTCTCGCATTCAAGTGCTTTTTAAGCAGACTTGCATTCCTCTTACTCTGCAGTCACTATTAATAATAAACTCTTCCCTTCCAAAGCACAAGAGCAATGACCAGTAACCGATAAAAGTGTGCGCATTTGTTAGTGAATAATACCACAGTCTAGTATATACAGTCACGAAGCTTGAGTTGTGAGAGTGCTAGGAACAATAGACTGTGCCGGTTCTATGCCGCACTTCGATTATTGTGACGTTCTGTTAAGTGACCTAAGTTCTGAACTGTCAGTCAAGTTACAGCGAGTTCAGAATATGTGCGTCAGATACGTGTGCAACATCCGACGGTATGATCACATATCACCGCCCTTCGCAAGTCTTTCGTGGCTCCGACTTACAAAACGTAGAACTTTACACTCTTTGTCTTTACTCTTTCGAATTCTGCACACTTCAAAACCAAATTACCTTTCGTCTCGTTTCTCTTATCTACACTCTAACCACGACGTAAATACCAGATCACTTATCTGTAGCGCGTTAAGTATACCTCTTCATAGAACATTTTGTTATTCATCATCTTTTACAGTATCCATCTCGCGACAATAGAATACCTTATCACAAAGTAGTATGGCCTGCAAGACAATAAACACTTTTAAATACAGCTTAAAAGATAACCTTCTTAGTATTTCACTTCTATCATACTGACTTAAACTATCGCTGACTACATTGTTACTCCTTCCGTTAGACATGCATCCTGATATTGCTGTATTTTCAAAATTGTCTCATAATAATCTCTTTCTATTATGTAACATTATTTGAAATATATTAACATTCTTTGTATTTTAGCTTAATTCTGCTACACAATTTGCATTTTATTGCTTTGTATTTTAGCTTCATTCTGCTACACAATTTGCATTTTATTGTTTAATAAGTAGTTCATAGTATTTTGCTTTTTAATTCGTAAATAATCTCTTGTATACATGTAACTCTTATCTAAATCAAATTGTTGAATTCTTTGTAAGTTCATACATGTGTATGTATACTTTTTGCTGGTTGAGTAGAAGAGAAGGCCTTACGGCCTTAACTCTGCCAGCTAAAATAAATTATTATTGTTATTATTATTATTATTATTATTATTATTATTATTATTATTATTATTATTATTATTATTATTATTTCGCGTTGTCCGTAACGAGGCGATAGTAGCGATCCTAGTGGATAGCAACTATCTATGGATGCATATTTACTACGTATTGAGCTTCGTGACGGTATATACTAGACTGTGATAATACCGTTTTAGTATTTCACCCTGCCATATTATCACACACTCATCTCGAGTAACAAATAATACCAATGTCACTTCAGTTGCAGACGCTCTGTTTAAATATGAATCTTGCTCGTCCTCCCTTCCCTCTTAAGATTCAATAGTCTCAAAAAATTAAAATAATATTCCGAATTTATAGTAATAACGTATTCCAGGAAATAATGATTATACTTATTTAAAAATTCCGATTACATTAAAGAAAATTGTCTTAATGCTGACTTCAGGAAGTTCAGCTTCATTATTCTAATCAATCTGTCTCAAATTAATATGTGAACTAGGCCAGTGACGTTATATTATGAAATTATAATTGAGATTTTCTCCTTTCGAGTTTCTTTCTTTTGATATTTTCGCACACGTTTGAACCCAGTCTGTCATAGTTCGGAAATCATCTTGTGAATCTACGAGTGAACTGTTTCCTTAGTGGGAACTGAAGTTGAAAGAAACAATTGAAATAATGAGAGCGCTCCAATAGTGTTCCATCTTTTATTCGGCTTGAAAGGGTCATCACTTTTACCATGAGATCTCTTGCCGAAGAGAATAAATTGAATTGGCAGGCACTCAACGCTCTCTTTTCCTTTTTTTCTGTCTGTCTCTCTGTGTTTTGTGCGCTTCCATCCCCTCTTATTATTTCTGAATGCCCTTCTCTCGCAGCGTCTTGGTTTAATGGCCTGAGTATTTGATGATAAATCAAAACTATAAAAATCCGCTATAATGTCATTTTCTCTCCATTTCCTTGTAATTTCGTTTGTAATCCTCACTCGTTACAATTCCGGGCAAGTAATTTTTTCTCTGAGAATAATGGGTTAAATGGAAGATTAAGAATAGTTTTCATACATTCGGAATGTTATTGATTACTCAATTAAAATAAATTAACAGAAATATGTCGTACTGGTTAATAATACAAGTAGTGACAAGTGTCAACTTGTTCACAAATGCAGAGACATTTAGATGCCTATTTGTTGATAATCACCAAAACCTCGTACTTATTGACAAATGCAAAGACTAACTAGTTCTAAAAAATACAAAGTATAACACGTGTCAAAATTTTTGAGAGATACAAAGAATAATTATAAAATTTATTGATAAATACAAAATATAACGCATGTCGAATTTTGTTGGTATTAAATAGAAATATTAATGAGTTTTCTATTTGTTGATAAATACAAAATACTCGTATATAACGCGCGTGAAATTTCCTGAAGAAAGAAAATAATGACGAGCTTACAATTTTTTTATAGATATAAAAATAATGCGTGTCGTACTTGTTGACAAATATAAATAATTGTATCCGTGTTTGTTCATAAATACTATACAACGCATAACGCGTGGCAGATATAAATAGACCCTAACAATATGCTACCTATTTGCCGATAAATATAAAGTAGGCCTGTAATGCATAACAAACTAGTTCACAGATAAAAATGAGAAAGAGCTTCCTATTTTTGGTAAATATAAAATACAGTAAAAGCCTCAGAATTTGTAAATAATAGAGAACTTTATATTTGTTGATAAATACAGAATATATAAATTAATGATAGGGCCAATTGAAATTCCCATTGTTGATAATTAGGCGTATAAAGAATAAAGTCTGTCAGACAATAATGATGAGCTTTCTATTTGTTGATAAATAAGTATAAAATTTCTCGGACATTTTGACAAATACATTATAAATATGACCGAGCTTCTTATTGTTGGTAACTAGAAAGAAAAATATTGTCCTATTTGTTGATAAATAGTCCTACAAATGACGAATATCGTGCTTGTAGACAAATTAGAAGAAATTATGGATTATTTGTTGATAAATACAAAGTACAAGACGTGTTAAACTAAACTTTTTGTCAAATAAAATGAATATCGAGTGTACTATTGACAAATACAAATGACGATTGTCATATTTGTTGACAAGTAGGAAGAATAAAAAAAATTGGCGAGTAGCGTACTTTTTAATAAATATAACAAATAAGGAGTGTAATATTTCTCGATACATATAAGTACCAAGTGTACTCGTTAAAAACACTAAGAATAGAAATTGTCCTATTTGTTGATAAACACAAATGATGAGTCAAGGGATAAGTGTCCTATTTGTTGATAAAAATAAGTTGTAACTGTAGTACTTTTTGACAAATACAAAAATGACCAGCATTCGTTTTTATTTAATTGATTAATGTCGTACCTATTGACAATATCATGAAAATAGATTGTCGTATTTGTTGTTAAATACATGAACGCTGACGTATCTGTTGATATATAAAAAGAATAACCAGTGTCCTAGTTGTCGAAAAATGAACATGACGAGTGCCGTATTCGTGCATCTGCGTCGGTTATATACAAAATAATTTTAAGCAATTTAGTTGAACTTACACCCAATCGTTCGCAAAAACTAACACTGTTAAAACAAAAAATAACAATTACACATTACCTTAGAGATGGAAGCGCATACGTAATGATCATTACTTTTGGGATCGAAGTCGTCAGCTACGCCATTATCATCAATCATCAATCACAATTATTATTATTCCTTAGCAAATCTTTTTTTTATTATTAAGTCGCTAAATATAATTTTATTTCTTAAGCAAAATAAATAGGCTTTTTATTTTTAAAAGTGTTATAAAATCGAGTTCTTTTAATAACCATTATTAAGACACATAGGGAATATTAGTTAGGGATGAAACCAGGTGGCTCGGGTTCGAATCCCGGTCGGGACAAGTTACCTGGTTGAGGTTTTTTCCGGGGTTTTCCCTCAACCCAATACAAGTAAATGCTGGGTAACTTTCCGTGCTGGACCCCGGACTCATTTCACCGGCATTATCACCTTCATCTCATTCAGACGCTACATAATCTAAGATATTGATAAAGTGTCGTAAAATAACCGAACTAAAAAAAGTTCGTTAGGGAATAAACGAAGAAACACGAAGTCAAAGAGATTGAAGTCTGCATTTTCGTAGTTCTTGAAGTATTTCAATGAAAAATTGTAGCATGAATAAAACGTAACTATAATAGATTTTGCTAACAGCAGCTGTGTCAAAAAATGTACAGGGTGACCTTAAGTAATATAATTAATTTCAGGGAGTTATTCAACATTTCAAACAAAAAGGTTTATTACAATTTTGCTGTTTTTGCTTTCTTTTCAAGATAAACATTATTTTATACTAAGTATTTCATAGCGAGTTTTGGGAAAGCCATTGATTTAATTCCCAATATGGGGCAGAAACATGGACATTACGACAAAGTGAAGAGAAGCGAATAGACGCATTTGAAATGTGGATATGGAGAAGGATGAAGAGTGTGAAATGGACAGAGTTAGTAACGAAGCTGTGTTGGAAAGAGTGGATGAAGAAAGAATGATGCTGAAACTGATCAGGAAGAGGAAAAGGAATTTGTTGGGTCACTGGCTGAGGAGAAACTGCCTACTGAAGGATGCACTGGAAGGAATGGTGAACGGGAGAAGAGTTAATGGCAGAAGAAGATATCAGATGGTAGACGACATTAAGATATATGAATCATATGAGGAGACAAAGAGAATGGCAGGAAATAGGAAAGACGAGAATGCTGGGTTTGGAGTGAAAAACCTGCCCTTGGGCTCAGTCGATTTAAGAGAGCAGTGTATTATGATAATAAATGATTCAAAGAATTTTATTTTTGTCCTTTAAATGTGCAGAAATGTGATCTGAACAGATGTAGCATTGTAAAATGACTTTTCGAAACGAAAAGTTATATTAGAGTTGCGCCACTATCCATACAGTGTCATTTCCTCCTCTGGTGGTGACTTTCGGAACTAATTATTTTTGTTCCCGGAATGGACTGTTTGAAACGTATATACACATACCAATTTATTTGGCCTCATCGTTCTTTACTTATGACCCCTGAAACACCTCCTCTTTAATTATGGTCACATTTTATTATGAAGTAATGTATGTTCTACAGCAGAGTCCGTATAGGCCAGTTTCTCTCTGATGCTTTTCCAATTCACTGCGGGCTAAAGCAGGGAGATGCACTATCACCTTTACTTTTTAACTTCGCTGTAGAATATGCCATTAGGAAAGTTCAGGATAACAGAGAGGGTTTGGAATTGAACGGGTTACATCAGCTTCTTGTCTATGCGGATGACGTGAATATGTTAGGAGAAAATCCACAAACGATTAGGGAAAACGCGAAAATTCTACTTGAAGCAAGTAAAGAGATAGGGTTGGAAGTAAATCCCGAAAAGACTAAGTATATGATTATGTCTCGTGACGAGAATATTGTACGAAATGGAACTATAAAAGTTGGAGATTTATCCTTCGAAGAGGTGGAAAAATTCAAATACCTTGGAGCAACAGTAACAAATGCAAATGACACTCGGGAGGAAATTAAACGCAGAATAAATATGGAAAATGCCTGTTATTATTCGGTTGAGGAGCTTTTGTCATGTAGTCTGCTGTCAAAAAATCTGAAAGTTAGAATTTATAAAACAGTTATATTACCGATTGTTCTGTATGGCTGTGAAACTTGGACTCTCACTTTGAGAGAGGAACAGAGATTGAGGGTTTTTGAGAATAAGGTTCTTCGGAAAATATTTGGGGCTAAGAGGGATGAAGTTACAAGAGAATGGAGAAAGTTACACAACGCAGAGCTGCACGCATTGTATCCTTCACCTGACATAATTAGGAACATTAAATCCAGACGTTTGAGATGGGCAGGACATGTAGCACGTATGGGCGAATCCAGAAATGCATATAGAGTGTTAGTTGGGAGGCCAGAGGGGAAAAGACCTTTGGAGAGGCCGAGACGTAGATGGGAAGATAATATTAAAATGGATTTGAGGGAGGTGGGACATGATGATAGGAACTGGATTAATCTTGCTCAGGATAGGGACCAATGGCAGGCTTATGTGAGGGCGGCAATGAACCTCCGGATTCCTTAAAAGCCAGTAAGTAAGTAAGAAGTAAGTAGGTAAGTAAGTAATTAATGTATGTTCGTTAGTTAAGTAATAAACTTGTTTATATTAGATATGAGTATGGGAGGTGCAATTCCTCGAGATTGGACACCCCTAGGCGCGGTGATGGATGCCGCGTGCCTCCCTTTGCCCCAGGTGAGCGCCTCGCCGTGTTAGAAATGTTTTACAGACGGCCGCCTCCCCTTGCCGGACGCAAGCCCGCTATACTCGGAATTACTCTTATGCACAAAGTGAATTCATGGATCGGCCGCCCGCATCAGACATGGGCGGATCTGCAGTTTAGTTTGATCTTGAGCGAGGCTCGCCCTGCACGAAGGGAGAGGGGAGTCTTCGAATCAAAGGCACGTTGCGTAGTGTGTAAATTAGTCAGAACATGTGGTAAACTCGGTGCATGTCCCCAAAAGAAAACAGAGGACATGCTCTGTTGCCTTACGTAGAAGGCGAGATTGAGCCAGGGTAAAGTTGGATGTCTAGAAATATAGGAACTGTTTAAATTTACGCCATCCCTTAATAACAGAATACATCTGAGGCTGTATTTTGAAGGAGGAGACGTTTTGCTTATATTGGCGGCGAAAATTGTAATTTCGTACCTTGTCATATTAACTTCAATACTCTTAAACCCAAAGTCATCCTCCATAATTTCAAGTCGGCGGCCAAGTTCTAAAACAGAAAAAACTCAAAATTTAGAGTTTTGAGAAAGCTGAATTTTAAAGCTTCATGTTGGTGTAAAAAATAAAATTTATACGCTCTAATCTATTTATTTAGCTAGTAAGCAAAATGAGTACAAATTAAAAAATGTACAACAAGGAATGTTTCCAGCCACTGCCGTAAGAGCCAGGCTCGTGTACGGTGTGGTCTTAGCCAATAATATAACATAACTTTTACAAAGATTGTTTACTAAATACAATAATTAACTTAATTCAGACAGACAACTAACACACAAGAGAAAAAAGAAAGAGGAAAGAAAGAAAGAAAGAAAGAAAGAAAGAAAGAAAGAAAGAAAACAATCAGACAGAAGCCAGTGACATTCAATAAAAACATGAATATAGTCGACAAGAATAAAAAGGTAAAGCTACACACATTTCTTAATGTTATACATCGTGAATAATTTTATAAATTTCTTTTTTGAAGGGCTCAATTTCAAAATATTTCAAATTTGGAAAATGGTTTATTTATTATATAAAGTCTTGGGCCGAAACTAGCACCATGTTTGAGTGCTGCACTTGTATAATATTTGGGCTCAATCAATTGGAAAGTAGACTTTTGTCTTCGAATATGATATTCATGTTGTTTAGATTAATGTTTCATTGATTTCTGTGGTAATAAGTTAGTAAACTTTATGTATAAATTTCTTCAGTAGTTAATACTTTAAAATCTGTATGAATTAAATTTGTTGGGTAGTCCATATTTTTGGACAGACAAATTTTTATTAATCTTCTGTGTAATAAAATTAAAGGATTAAGTACAGATGATGGTACTCCATCCTAATTTATTGTATTGTATTGACAACATTCCATTGTATTCATACATTGCTTCACAGCTAGAATATGGAACAAGTCAAAAAACTTAATACTACTATAAAGTCTTAATTTATAGTCACAGTCTAGTTGGAATATATACAGAAGAGGTTTACAATGTAGTCTACTAGTACAACACAAGGTTTTAGTATCAATTTCATGAAGCGTTGTCGAATGTCATGAATTCACCTACAGAATAGAATGCGTGATAAATTAGGTACTTCTTTAATTTGGCCCTAAATAATCTATGTTGTGAGTTTTATTTTTTATATCGATAAGGAGGCTATTAAAAATTTTTACTGCCATATAACGCACTCCTTGTTGATAGCACAATAGACTTGCCGATGGAGTATGAAAGTCATTTTTTGAAGCGTACTTATGCTATGAAGTGTTGAATTAGTTACGAAGTTTTCACGATTACATGCGAGGAAGATTATTAATGAAAAAATATACTGACAAGCCATATTGTATTAATGATTGTACTAAAACTAAAATTATTAATTTTAATGCTTCCTTAGTGATAAAATTTCGAAGTATTATGAATTTATAAATTGTCTTTCTTATATTTATATACACAAAATCAATCAATTGAACTCATAGTATATATAAAACATCGTTAACAAAATTTGAGTAATTTCAACAATCCTTTGATTTTTCACAGCAACATAAAGCTTTAAAGTGCAGGTTTCCCAAAACTTTAAACTTTGACTTGTTTCTCTTTTGAGCTGGGGCGTTGAAATTGTGTTGGTGTTAATTACGATAATATTTTAAGACTCGAGCATATAGATGTCAGGTTTGCATAATTAAATCCAAACCTACAGGACAAAGACAAGAACGCAGAATTAGTTTAATAACGGGCCCAAGGCGTAGAGATCTGATCCTGTACTCTGGCTTTTTGGTTCGATTTTCGCTTGGATTGATTACCTGATTGGGTTTTACGAAACTTTTCCTAGCAATATGGAGAAAGTCTGATAATCCTATGTCGACTTCTATTAATTATCTCGCTGTTACCAATTACACCGACAAGCAAAATAAGTTGAAGAAATCACACCAACACCACTGGTGTCCCGAAGTGGAAATTAGAAAATAAAACATATTTAGGAATACATATGAATTATGTTGTTTGTAATAGCCAGGCAACGCATTTTCGTTTCCAAACAAGTTACGAAACTTATCGGTTACTTTATCCTGGAGTTTTAGAGTTCAAACTCTGATCCTAAATGCAATTTGGTTGTAGACGACTCATATATTATCCTAAGTAGAATATTGTCAGTATACCGGGTGATTCATAAATACCTGTAAAAATTTTGTGGGTATATGGAGCGGTAAAAATAAAACTAAAATGTTCTACACAACTTTTCTCACAAATCCTTAGTTTCAGAATTATGATGCATAGTGCCATATCTTGCCAGGCATCAAAAACATGGGCCAGTAAAGCCTTCGGCTGTGTCACGTTCGCGTACATAGCGACTGCGGTAGACGTTTCTTAATCCTACACCCCACTACAGTTGATTCCGACCTGAAAAGACTTCGTTTACTGTACGTACATGGGCTATGTTTAGTTGTATGGCACTGTTGCAGTTCTTACAGTCACCACGTCCCGTAGGTACACATTCATCTTGTCGTTAGTTCAGTAGGCTAGTGTACGGTAAGATAGACCGTGCAACACCAGTTGCTTGGCCAGCCAGATAACCAGACTTCTACCTTTCGGGTCGTCTGAAGGCGCTCGTTTATGCCACTCAAATTCCGAACGTAGCATAACTAGAGCAGTGACATAAAATAGCTATGAAACAGTTCGGAATGAGTTGAACGGGGTCTGTAAAATTCTAAGATCAGTACATACCTACGTACAGTAAACGAAGTCTTATCAGGTCGAAATAAACTGTAGGGGAGAAGTGGGTACAGTGGGATAGGGAGAACAGTGAGATATTATTTATTAGATGGTAAATTTTGATGTTGAAATGTTTGTAACAGTGGAGTTGTATGTTGCATGAGTAGAGTAACAGTATTTTCATACTCGATTTGATTCTAGTTATAAAGGTGAGTGATGAAAAAATAATTCGTAATTTTTCATTCCAGAAGTAAAATTTTGGCTTGTGTTTAATGAAGGTTGTATTGGATATAAGCTTACAAATTAAATAGAAATATGAATGCTTTGTTACCTAATACTATGGTATTTGAGGTTATGTTTTGCAAAATTTCGTCTTTCTTGTTTTGATTTTGAAGTGATGACGCTATTTTTAAAAGAACTATGCTTAAAGGGAACAGTGAGATATTCCATTCAAGGGTACACTGAGACGTCTCACTGTTCCCATTTACCAATGATTTGCAAAAATAAACTGTAATTATATTGCATTTACCGGTAACTAACATTAAAAATGAACATACTAGTAGCCAATTTAGGAACTATAGCTTAAAATAATGGATACATTACATTTTAATGGTTTCTTAAATAAAACATTATTCACAAAATTTGAAAAAAAAAAAAAATAAATAAAAATAATAAAGAATTAAATTAAATTCTTATAATTACAAGCATCGTTGTCATCAAATATTCATTTTATTTTTTAGCAAAAAAGTAATGGAAAATTCACTTTTCCAAATGTTCCAGATGTTTCAATGGTTTCGAAGTCAGACATCAAAATAATTCTAAATAAGTCTACAGAATGTGGCAAGATAAAGAGACAGCAAACTTTCTTTTCTTTTGAAATAAATGTAAATCATTTCAATGTCCATTAATAGACACTGGTGTCTCACTGTACCCCCCTGAATGGGAATAGTGAGACATTTGCATTTTTTGTACAAACACGCATTGTATATTATGTCCTTTATCTATTAACATTTCTGCTTATGTATTATTATACTCCATGTTTTAATGTATATTTCTATTGCACTTGATTTTAAAAATACTTGTATTATCACTTGCATACATATGTCTTAATATTCTGTGTCTCACTGTACCTACTACTCCCCTACGTAATAGGGGTGTACGAATAACAAACATCTAACGCAATCGCTATGTAGACGAGCATTACACATCCGAAGGCTTTACTGGTCCATGATTTTGATACCTAGCAATGTAGAATATTTTGCATCATAACTCTGAAAGTAAGGATTTGGGGGAAAAGATGTATTGAACATTTTAGTTTTAGCTTTACCTCTACATTACACTCACAATAAAGTTTTTACAGGTATTTATGAATCACCCTGTATAAAGTGAACAGAAGTAAAATGTGTCATTTTTCATGTCAGTTATTCAGTCGACAGCCCAAAGGATACTTATTTTTCCATTTTGCTAATTGTCTCACATTGTCATCGACCGTTCAAAGCTGTGACAGGCACAAAGTGTACTCGGTACATAAACAATGAATGTACACATTTACAAGTCGCACGGTTGTGCATATCACTGAATTTAAATGACAAGAGGTTATATTGTATGCAGTGATTATACGTTCCTGAATGGACTCTGGAAATTTTCATACAACACGTGTAAACCCTCACATGATAAATCGAGAAGAGTACCTCACTGAAAAATTTGCAATTGTTATACTTTACCTGTGACGAGAAAGTAAACAACTGAATTTATTCCGATGTTCAAAATTTCTTAATATCAGATGTGTTTGATAACTGGGAACTCCCGTACCAAAAATGTTACTCATACTGCTACAACTACTACCGTACTAGATATTACAGCATTTAACCCACATCCTACTACTACTACTACTACTACTACTACTACTACTACTACTACTACTACTACTACTACTACTACTACTACTACTACTATTACTACTACTACTACTACTACTACTACTACTACTACTACTACTGCTACTTCTACAGCCATCTCTTTTTGAGGCGTTACATATCCATCGATATGCCTTTCTTCGAACTAACTCTAGATTATCTAACATGACGAGCCTCCCTAATCGTGTGGTCAGCACGATAAAGGTCCAATTCAGAGACGTCACAGGACAAGTATAAGGGACAAGCACCCAGTTTCGTAGGCTATAATCTCCGCCCATACCGGTAATGTGAAGGATTGCTTGGCTGATAGCTGCACGCGTTATACAGGGACATCATTTTATTTTTACTAACATTTCTAATATCAACCTGGCTATACCTTTGGATCAATGGTTTACAACCGGAAACACCATTTGCTACTCCCTTCTACGGCTAGAGTTCGATGATACTGCCGTAATATACAAACAAATCACTTTACTAGATATAGGAGGGAAGAAAAGTAGTTCATCCATTTACGTAAACTAGGAAATTTCACGCTTTTGAGTTTCATAATTTTCATTAGGTTTTCGTTTAATCAAAGTACAGTACTGTATTAACAATAAGTGTTTTTACTCACGAACTGAGCTGTCCATGCGGACGTAATCATTATGCAGTGCATATTATACTGTCTACAGCACATTAGCGTACACTATAAAGAATGAAGTTAAATTGAAAAATAATCATAATTATGAATATTCAAATACATTTTTTTAAATTATGGCCGTTCATTTCCATACAGGCTGCAGTTCTAACCTGTATATTATCGCACTATAGACTATAGTACCTAATTCCAATTACCAGTTTCGTCCTTCGTACTAGTAACTCATGTTGAAATAATTCTATACCTACTCTATAAAAGAGTACCTTACGTGCTGTAAATTAAATCTTCACTTCTGCCCGATCCGAAAAGATAAAATTACTTAGACATGCTATCTACTGTCCGTCCAAATGTTTTTTTTTGTCGCAGGGTCGTAGAAAGGGGGAAAATCACTGACAGTTTATTACTTAACGAGGCCCTTTTATTTAAGTTATTTTAAACAGTTGTATAACATTACGTAGACGTCCAAGCCCTAACAGAAATTAATGTTCTCAGAAAAGAGCTAAGACAGCCCAGCCACTAGCCTTGACAGAGGGGCGGATAGAAGCTGGTGGAGGAAACCGGGATGCGACGTAGGCAAATGGACGACAGTACCTGTGCGAAAATGATTCGATATTGAAAGCTCTTTCGTCTCTGGAAAACGCGAACGTATTTCTGGGACATACTATTTACTATGACCGTAAGGCTACTATGACTGTATATGCGGCCTTGGTTCTGTGTGGAGGACGGTTGAACATCATTAGTAGAAGGAGTGGGTGTGAAGTACATTCACAAACTCAGGTAGAATAAAAATTGAAGTAAAAATAAAGTGATGTCCCTGTACAAAGATCCATTGCGGTGCACTCTAAAGGCACTAACCTCTCTACTTTCAGTATTGCTACAGTTAGTACTATCAATACTATTGGTAGTGCTACCATTATAAATATTATTAAATTATAATCTTGGTAATGTGTTCCGTGTGCAAGTGTTTAGTTAAGCTCCCTTGGCTGGATCCCCAAGCGTAGTAGAATTTTTAGACCACCCTATATTACTGTAGGAGGCAGTTACCTTTAAGGGATTTCAGGCTTTTCACATTTCGTATTTCACTACTACTCTTATTATGAATACATTATCAGTACTATTGCATAAGTTATTTTGTCACAAATACTATAGAGGTGAGCCTGCTTGGACAGAAATATAAAAAAGATTGCGACTGCCAAATTACTATTTAAGGAAAGATCGCTCACATGATCTGAGGGAAAGAAAGTTTTCTTTTATCAACCATTTTATCAGGGACTGGAATGCTGTATCTGCAGACTTACAAAAGGCCTTACTAGTAACTAAAAATGTTTTAAAAATGTGCTCAAGAACTTTACCAATAGTATAATATGGTCGCTATTTGTTGGACTTACAGTACTCTATAGTTAGTGCACAGAGCATAGTAGAGAAAGTGCAGTGAGTTATACTGTGTATGCAGTGTTTTTAGTGGAAATGCAGTGAGTTATACTGTGTGTGCAGTGTTTGTAGTGAAAGTGTAGTGAGTTATACTGTGTGTGCAGTGTTTGTAGTGAAAGTGCAGTGAGTTATACTGTGTGTGCAGTGTTTGTAGTGAAAGTGCAGTGCGTTATGCTCTGTGTGCAGTGTTTGTAGTGAAAGTGCAGTGAGTTATACTGTGTGTGCAGTGTTTGTAGTGAACGTGCAGTGAGTTATACTGTGTGCGCAGTGTTTGTAGTGAACGTGCAGTGAGTTATACTGTGTGTGCAGTGTTTGTAGTGAACGTGCAGTGAGTTATACTGTGTGTGCAGTGTTTGTAGTGAACGTGCAGTGAGTTATACTGTGTGTGCAGTGTTTGTAGTGAACGTGCAGTGAGTTATACTGTGTGTGCAGTGTTTGTAGTGAACGTGCAGTGAGTTATACTGTGTGTGCAGTGTTTGTAGTGAACGTGCAGTGAGTTATACTGTGTGTGCAGTGTTTGTAGTGAACGTGCAGTGAGTTATACTGTGTGCGCAGTGTTTGTAGTGAACGTGCAGTGAGTTATACTGTGTGTGCAGTGTTTGTAGTGAACGTGCAGTGAGTTATACTGTGTGTGCATTGTTTGTAGTGAACGTGCAGTGAGTTATACTGTGTGTGCAGTGTTTGTAGTGAACGTGCAGTGAGTTATACTGTGTGTGCAGTGTTTTTAGTGAACGTGCAGTGAGTTATACTGTGTGTGCAGTGTTTGTAGTGAACGTGCAGTGAGTTATACTGTGTGTGCAGTGTTTGTAGTGAACGTGCAGTGAGTTATACTGTGTGTGCAGTGTTTTTAGTGAACGTGCAGTGAGTTATACTGTGTGTGCAGTGTTTGTAGTGAACGTGCAGTGAGTTATACTGTGTGTGCAGTGTTTGTAGTGAACGTGCAGTGAGTTATACTGTGTGTGCATTGTTTGTAGTGAACGTGCAGTGAGTTATACTGTGTGTGCAGTGTTTGTAGTGAACGTGCAGTGAGTTATACTGTGTGTGCAGTGTTTGTAGCGAACGTGCAGTGAGTTATACTGTGTGTGCAGTGTTTGTAGTGAACGTGCAGTGAGTTATACTGTGTGTGCAGTGTTTGTAGCGAACGTGCAGTGAGTTATACTGTGTGTGCAGTGTTTTTAGTGAACGTGCAGTGAGTTATACTGTGTGTGCAGTGTTTGTAGTGAACGTGCAGTGAGTTATACTGTGTGTGCAGTGTTTCTAGTGAACGTGCAGTGAGTTATACTGTGTGTGCAGTGTTTGTAGCGAACGTGCAGTGAGTTATACTGTGTGTGCAGTGTTTCTAGTGAACGTGCAGTGAGTTATACTGTGTGTGCAGTGTTTGTAGTGAACGTGCAGTGAGTTATACTGTGTGTGCAGTGTTTGTAGTGAACGTGCAGTGAGTTATACTGTGTGTGCAGTGTTTCTAGTGAACGTGCAGTGAGTTATACTGTGTGTGCAGTGTTTGTAGCGAACGTGCAGTGAGTTATACTGTGTGTGCAGTGTTTGTAGTGAACGTGCAGTGAGTTATACTGTGTGTGCAGTGTTTGTAGTGAACGTGCAGTGAGTTATACTGTGTGTGCAGTGTTTGTAGTGAACGTGCAGTGAGTTATACTGTGTGTGCAGTGTTTGTAGTGAACGTGCAGTGAGTTATACTGTGTGTGCAGTGTTTGTAGTGAACGTGCAGTGAGTTATACTGTGTGTGCAGTGTTTGTAGTGAACGTGCAGTGAGTTATACTGTGTGTGCAGTGTTTCTAGTGAACGTGCAGTGAGTTATACTGTGTGTGCAGTGTTTGTAGCGAACGTGCAGTGAGTTATACTGTGTGTGCAGTGTTTCTAGTGAACGTGCAGTGAGTTATACTGTGTGCGCAGTGTTTGTAGTGAACGTGCAGTGAGTTATACTGTGTGTGCTGCGTTTGTAGTGAAAGTGCAGTGAGTTATACTGTGTGTGCAGTGTTTGTAGTGAACGTGCAGTGAGTTATACTGTGTGTGCAGTGTTTTTAGTGAACGTGCAGTGAGTTATACTGTGTGTGCAGTGTTTGTAGCGAACGTGCAGTGAGTTATACTGTGTGTGCAGTGTTTCTAGTGAACGTGCAGTGAGTTATACTGTGTGCGCAGTGTTTGTAGTGAACGTGCAGTGAGTTATACTGTGTGTGCTGCGTTTGTAGTGAAAGTGCAGTGAGTTATACTGTGTGTGCAGTGTTTGTAGTGAACGTGCAGTGAGTTATACTGTGTGCGCAGTGTTTGTAGTGAAAGCGCAGTGAACTAGAACGCCAATATGTGGGTTATATTGCCCGAGTAATGAGTTAGATATACAGTGAAAGTGAGAGAGTTACAGTGAATGAGCAGTGGGTAGTTGTGAAAGTGCAGTGAGTTATAGTGTGTGCAGTGTGTTGTAGTGAATGTGAAATACACCAATAAATAAATAAGTATTACCTTTAACTCTCTAGCAATATCCTTGACTTTTGGGCCGTTTTCTAGATGTTGAATTATAATTACATTATCAAAACTACTTGGGCTTGAACGTTTTTGTGACACTATGCCTCGCCGCTATGCGGGGGCTTGGATTCTCGTCACAACAGACCACGTTGTACTGTTTTCTGATTTGTTTAGACCATACCTGCACAAACAGCGCTCAACGAACGTGCGCGCTCCTTCGGAGCGGGAGAGCCGTGTTTACCGCTCGGCGAAACGGAGAGGTAGATACATCAGAATGACATAGACTTGCTTAAGGTAGAGGAGAGGGAAACGACCACTCAGCTATCTAGTGGAGTGCAGTGTGTATTCTCAGTAACTGTTTCACTTTGCTTAACTACTGCTACAGTATGGCATGGAGGAATCTAAAAGACGGAACATAATATTTAACGATTTACAGCTCGAACTTATTGATCTTCAATGTGACCTAAGGGCTAAATATCGTTTGAATAATACTACTAGCCTGGTTGAGTTTTACAAGACTAAACATTAGCAATAATATCCACACAACACAGGCTGGCTGTGAAAATGATAGCTATGTTTGGCTCAACATTTATATTTGTGAGCAACTGTTTTCTATAATCAACTTTAATAAAGGCAGACATCGAACATTTGTAACTGATGTTTCATTACTATCAGTAGGCTACTGTTCCTTTCAGCTGCCAACAGCATAAAACCCCGTTTTGATGTACTGATAAATAAAAATATAACAAAATGATATTGTACATTTAAGTAGCTATGGAATTTCTATTATTTCTGCAAAATAAATATTTCTTTATTTCACCGATTCCCTCGGATATCTTCTAGAGAAATACAAACAAATATACTACATTGGACGATCAAAGTACCATATGTAAATACAGAATTATGCAAATATCTAAAAGAACAAACCAATAAAACATTTATCAACTACTGTTCAACGAAATCTGTGGAAAATATCCAAATTATCTTCATATTTATACGGATGGTTCCAAAACTGAAGACGGCACTGCATGTGCAATAGTTTATCCTACCCACATCATGCTGCATACCTTACCAACAATTTATACAGTTTACTCTTCTGAACTATATGCAATTAAAAAGGCCTTTGAGAATGTACTAAAACATCCTGATAGCGATCGGTATCTGCTCTTTACGGATTCTCAATCTGCCATAAATGCCCTACATAACTCATCCTCTAAATCTCCACTGATCAACGAAATTCAACATTAGTACACTGAATCAATCAAAGCAAATTATCGTAATATGGATTCCTTCCCATCAAGGTCTGCATGGAAATGAACAGACTGATATGACAGCAAAAGAAGCAATCCGTCTTCCTATACAGGATATGGACATTGACACTTGGAATAGTGATATAGCCACTCACCTTAAAACTAAGTTAAATGATCTACGGTACTCCAATTGGCTTCAAACATCTACTAGCAAACTCAGGAAAATTAGAACTGCTTCCGGTTTATCCTATCCAACTAAACATCTATCACTCAGGAATCAAGTTTTCATCAATCGACTACGTATTGGACATACCAAGCTCACACATGGTTATTTATTAAAGAAAAAACCTCTTCCATTTTCTAACAATTGCTGTGAAACTCTTTCTGTGAAGCACATCATTCAGGACTGTCCTCAATACAATCAGTTACGACAACTAAAATCCCCAACGATATAGCAAAGTCTCTTGGTGAACCTTCTTACTGCAACAGTGTCATACAATTTTTCAAGTTAACTGGATTGTTTCATAAAATTGTGTAATGCTTATTGTAACTTGCTAAATGTTACACTATTGTTAAAATTAATTCGTGTCGCGATATGACTTTCGTTATAAGTTAAAGCGACGGTAAATAAATAAATTTAAAAAAATATTTCTTTATTAATTAATAATAGTCCAAGATAGTTTTGCAAACACTGAACGGTAATTCATTTCATAAACACTCGTAACAGTACTTTCTTTTGTATATATTTTGTACGAGATCATGCCTTCTTCCAGTCCACCCTTACACAGAGCGCAGTCAATATCTGCCTCCGCTCATGAGCCGTGAGCCTGCTCGGAGAGCGCAAACCTTGTGCAGGCCTGGTTTAGACTGAAACGCATTCTACAAAATCGGTGTAGCAGTGTACTTTTCTTCTCACGTCTTCCAGGTAGCCATGAATCGTACTTACAACACTGTCAGATCTGCCATGTTGGAATATCTGGATTTTATCCAAAGATAGTCGAAAACATATAGCTACTGTAGATGATGAAGTAGCATCAGAAGAAGATGTTATAGTGGTATTGGAGTAGTAGTTCTGTTATATATTTTTGGTGGTGATGGTGGTCCTTGTACTCCAGTGGTACGTTGTCTGTTGCTGTAACAGCAACGTGTGTCTTTCGACTGTCGCGGCGTTCCCCCCCCCCTCCCTCTTCCTCGTTCTGTACTGAGGTGCAACTTAGATGCGTCAGCAAAATGGAAATCGATTAAAACTTTTAATGCGGAGAAAGAGGACTTCGTAATCCGATTAATTATGAAATTTATTACGGCATTAAAGGAAAAATTACTGAAATCGTCGGCAACTATGAAATGATATCGAGTGAATCACAAAGTGCGACGTATCCGAAAGACTTGGACTTTTGAAATCGTGATGCGTAGAAACAAGGAACATTGTATTGTGCATCTAATGTTAGGATTGAAATATAATATAATTTATTCCTACTTGTACTGAGTATAATGCCACGTAACTTTAAACTATCTACATAGGATAATTATGTTTTATAATGTGATAGCACTGGTTGCAGTGGTAATAGATAATGTAATCCAATGCAATGTGATATATTATAATATGATGGAAGAAGACGAGAGATTACACAGAAAAGCCCTTACTGATCTTGATTTTGGCCACAAATATGACTCCATCACTTGGGCTCAAACTAGGATCCACATTTATTGTGAGCAAGTGTCCTGACATGTGAGATACCATCGTGTATAAATATCACTGACATATCTATCTATCTATCTATCTATCTATCTATCTATCTATCTATCTATCTATCTATCTATCTATCTATCTATCTATCTATCTATCTATCTATCTATCTATCTATCTATCTATCTATCTATCTATCTATCTATCTATCTATCTATCTATCTATCTATCTATCTATCTATCTATCTATCTATCTATCTATCTATCTATCTATCTATCTATCTATCTATCTATCTATCTATCTATCTATCTATCTATCTATCCATCTAATCCACCTATCTATCTATCTATCTATCTATCTATCTATCTATCTATCTATCTATCTATCTATCTATCTATCTATCTATCTATCTATCTATCTATCTATCTATCTATCTATCTATCTATCTATCTATCTATCTATCTATCTATCTATCTATCTATCTATCTATCTATCTATCTATCTATCTATCTATCTATCTATCTATCTATCTATCTATCTATCTATCTATCTATCTATCTATCTATCTATCTATCTATCTATCTATCTATCTATCTATCTATCTATCTATCTATCTATCTATCTATCTATCTATCTATCTATCTATCTATCTATCTATCTATCTATCTATCTCTATATCTCTATATCTCTATATCTCTATATCTCTATATCTCTATATCTCTATCTATCTATCTATCTATCTATCTATCTATCTATCTATCTATCTATCTATCTATCTATCTATCTACCTACCTACCTACCTACCTACCTATCTATCTGTCTATCTATCTATCTATCTATCTATCTATCTATCTATCTATCTATCTATCTATCTATCTATCTATCTATCTATCTATCTATCTATCTATCTATCTATCTATCTATCTATCTATCTATCTATCTATCTATCTATCTATCTACCTATCGCACTTGAGGTCATCAGGCTTTCTCTGCTATGCCATCAGAATACAAAGAGACATACACAAAAAACAAATGCAGACAGAAGAAGTATATAAGAAATAGAAAAACACACACAAACTTGCAAAAAATGTGGAGTAAAAGAATACGAGTAGAAAGGTAAGATCACATTGGGCACGGAAAATACTAATGCAATATATTTACTAATAAATATATTAGTGACTAGAGAGAATAACTAGGCCTAAATATCTAAAAATAAGTAACTGATTATACAAATATCAAGGGAAACTAAACCGTAACAATTTCGGAACATTTGCAATAAGTTTGGATACAGTTTACTGCATTCCACTCTACACAGTAAGAAGATGCTTAGTAAGTTTGGTGTTGAATACTGTTAAATTCCGACAGTCTCTGATATCACTGGGCAGGGTATTCCACAATCGCGATAGCGAGACAGTGAATGATAATGAATACGATGATATCTTATGTATTGGTATGGCTAGTATACGGCTATTTTATGTGCGTGTGTAGAGATTGTGATACGATGATAGGGAACTGAAGCGGGAGTATGTATTTGAGCGAAAGCATATGCATCTAATATCACTTATTTATATAAAATTGAGACCAGTTATTATTCTCACTTAATTAAACTTAAAATAGAATATTTCGGAATAATTGATTGATTAATATTGAATATGATCAAATCAGTGCGATATGGATGACGTCTCTCTCCACAAAAAAAGACAAACCATGTTTTTACTATAAACATAACTACTTAAATCAATATTTCGTAATATCACAATGCTTATTATAATTTAAACTTCGTATACAAGGAAGATAGAAAATTTAGTTTCGAATCAGGCCTAAGATCTAAACATAGCTGATTATGATCATGAGTATTTCTAACGTGGAAATGTGCAAAATAAAATATTCCTGTTAGAAGGAGACAGTAAAAACAATGAACTGTCGGATGTTATTTTAGTTCATGTGGGATAAAACCGCATTGAAACAACAGTCGCTTTGGTTTGGACTGTACGACCCTGCGGTCAGCTCAGCACTTTTACCGATTGCGAGGCGCATTTGGTCGCTCATAGATTGTGGGAGCTTTTCTCAGAGTCCGTACGGTGCTGCCACCTGTCACAAGAGCACAGGTGGCGCATAATCTCGTTATGAATTGCGCTCCTTATTCCCTTCGAAACTGCTGCGAGAATAAATACAAAGAAATTATGTTGCGTATGGAAGCAAAATTTAAAATACCGGACGCAGAACTCTTTGTAGAACCTGATCTTTTCAGTAAGACGAAATTTGACTTAGTCTGACGTAGTCTGCTGACTTTCCCACCAGCTGAGATTAGTTAGAGATGTATCACTGTTATTGCAATTTATCTTGAACCTTACATCCCCTAAGTCTGTCTTTGGAACTGCTCGGTACGGTATGTACTCATCAACGTAACGGCACGGCAAGAATGCCCCTCCCTCGGGTAACGTGACTCTTTTCAGAAAACGATTCTTTCAGTTTACGGCTCTATACTATAAAAGAATTTGGTTCTATACAGATATCATCTCACGACACTCCGGTTTTGAGAGGAGACTATGGTTTCGTAGCAGGTTTTAATTAACTTGCACAGTATTTCTATATATTATATATACGCCTACATGACTTACATCTACAGCTGATATGTACATATTCTTATAACAATATTTTACACGCTTATTATTTGAATTAACATTTATTTACAATTATACACAATCTATATCCCTATCATTGCTGCCATCATCGTCATCGTCTTCATCGCTTGGTCCAAAATTAATTATTATTTCATCAATGGCATCGTACGTTAGGAATTATCTTCTTAATCGTAGATATTACTTTCTGAACAAGATAGAATTCTTCGATTGTATCCCGAATGACATGTTGATCGAAGTCGTCCACTTCAACTTGACACAAGTCCTAATTTTGGAATGAAGTAATATGTTTTGTAGAACTATAACAAAATAATAACTTACAACAATAATTCATTATGTCGCTTACAGTTATGTACACTATTGTACATAACTATTATAGCAATAATTTCTAAACTTTACATACCTATTCTTTCCCGAAGTAGAGTGAGGTTAATTCGGTTCTAATTTAATATTATTATATTTTATATTAATAATTTAATATTAATTATATTAATACTTTTGCCAGAGTATTTAGCCTTTCTCTCATATTCCTTATCAAGAGGTTCCAGCAAACATTTATTTAATTTTTCCTCCTCGCAACACTTAATTATATTTGTGATAATTTCTCTTTCTCCGCTGTGGATAACAGCGTTACTTTTTCTCCGCGGTGGTGTGATTCCACCATAATTACTACCCTGAAGTTGCTGCTCCATGTTAACACTACTGGTAGGCAGTGAAGGAAATAGTTCTATGTTTCTTGACAAGAGATTATGATGCGGAGCATGCGCAAACAACTCAGTTGGCTCTACCCACGTCACGCGCTTCCTTCCCTCTGCCCCTCTATCCCCGCTCAAGAAGTTCAAGATAACTTGCAATAACAGTACATCCTATGGGAATATGGTATGTTTAAGGTTATGGGAAGATTTTAGCATTTGTTCACGTAGTAGGCTCCAGTATTCTAAATTTACGTCACTCTACTATTCAATTAGCTATTAAAATATTTTTATGTGACACATACTATCACATTATACGAGTGATCCATATAAACCTTTACAATTTTAATGATTTAACATTTTGAATATAGTCGCTTGGACCGCAAATGAAACGAGGATATCATGCAAGAACTTCAATTACAACCAGTCTGTCAGTTTATGAACAAGTACCAGCTCCAATGGAAAAACCACAGACTAGTATATACAGTCACGAAGCTCAATACGTAGTAAATATGCATCCATAGATAGTTGCTAACGACTAGGATCGCTAATATCGCCCCTTTACAGACAATGCGAAATAGTACCGGCAAAGTCTATTGGCTATCACCCTCACGACACAAGCTTCGTGACTATATATACTAGACTGTGGAAAAACTATGTCCAACGAATAAATCGGGAAAATATACATGCACATGTGCACTTAAAATTCACGATATATGTACTAAAATGAATAAAATATGCATTCTTAATATTGAAAAAAAAAAATCAGTTTACTATTTCACTATTGTTGGTAGCTTTTCTGTTATATTTTACAATTAATTTTGGTTTTCAGATAAATCTATTCAATATGATAAATTTATTTTAAATGCTCAATCAATATGATTTATCTATATGCAAATTTTATTACTTGCTGTTACATCTTAAATAGATATGAACGTTTTCGCATGTACAGCATCATCAGATATTTGAAAATTGACGAAATCTAAACTTAATCCATTAAATTGTACAAAGTAATATGCATAACGAATTTGATTGATTTTATCATGAGTTTTATGTTGTGGAAAACTTATTGCAGTAAATGGACGTCACATTGAGCAGCTCCTATGAACAAGTGTTCAGATGTCAGAAAGTATGTGTTATAGAACCCATGTTTATTAGACATTTTTTCTTGTTTCAATGCATACTATCACCTCCTACAACTTTGGATACTTTTTTTAACATTCTGTATATGGTTTGCAACTAGAGAATAAAACATACAAATATGCTAAAATCCCCCAGCCCCTCTTAACACATTCCCTTTCATTTTACTGTTTTGTTATTGATAACATTGCTTTGTGCTGTTAGAAGTTTACATTTATTTGCTTTTGAAACTGTTTGGTTATATATATATATATATATATATATATATATATATATATATATATTTGTTACAACGAACGCTGTTTACCATCAAAGCACTAACATGTTTGCAGCGTTTTCTGGGTATTCGTACGAAAGCAAGCATCAGTGTAAAAAACGTATGAGTATACTCCACTTCTGTGTGCATAAGTACACTTAATATTTCAAGTTGTGCATGAACAGAGAGTTACGATGATAGCTCTTGAGAGAATTATCTCGAATGGAACAAGTAAAATGATTGTGATGGAGTCTTCAATTTCTCCGGTCATTTTGATTCTAACTCCGTTATCTCTCGTTGAATCATATTCAAGCAGAAGTATGAGAACAGTATTAATCTGCACAGACAGAATTATGTGCAAATATTGCTGCGACTGCTTTTTCATGTGCTTGTGAGCTTAATTTTGGTCTAATTCTGAAAGAAAAAATCGAATTTCGAAATTACTTATAATGCGAACAATTGTATATTCGTTTAAAATATTTGGTATGTAAAAAACAATGAGATCTTAATTAACAAGTTTTTAATTACCACATTAGCTAAAGCATGTGGACATGTGGTTAGCAGTCATCGGGCTGTTTCACAACTGATATCTTTTTTTATTGTTAATGCTATTATGACAGTCTAGTATATATAGCCACGAAGCTTGAGTTTATGAGGGTACTAGGAACATTAGACTGTGCAGGTACTATTTCGCATAGTCTGTAATGAGGCGATAGCAGCGATCTTAGTGGTTGGCAACTATCTATGGATGCATATTTACTACGTATTGAGCTTTGTGACTGTATATACTAGACTGTGGTATTACTGTAAAATGGGTATAAGAGGATTTTATATACAGAGTGTTCCAAAATAATCTTTACAACTTCGTGGTGATTATTTTATTTATTTAGTGGTTAATATTTCGTGTACCAACTAGTACGAATGTGAAGTACGGTTAGCACGATATTCCCCTTTAATTTATAATTGGTCCCTGAAACCGTATTTCGTTACTCAATTTAGCTTCCAAAATTCACCACAATGCTAGGTGCACAACGATCCCATACACTGGTTGAAATTTTATTGAGAAATTTATTCTCCGCGGGAACCCGAAGCCGTGCTATATTCCGCAACGATACCGCAAGGTATGACACTACTACTACTACTACTACTACTACTACTACTACTACTACTACTACTACTACTACTACTACTACTACTACTACTACTACTACTACTACTACTAAAGCCTGTATGATGAATCTTGTCTCACTGTGAAAAGAGAGAGACAAGAGATGTCTTACTTCGTCTGTGTTATGGCGATGGGTGGGGTGGAGCGATGCCGTCCATCTATCCAGTGGCGGAAGGGACTAGTTGATATATTCTGTAGCACTAAATAAAATAATAAAATATCTTTCTTCGTACTGTGTAGTTCCGTCACTGAGCTTGTCTTTTATGAAACTGAGTTTAGATAGCCTGTACAATAACAAGGTTTTGAAAGAATTCTGAAAATGTATAACCATCCTTTAATATCCACCTTCATCTGAAGGGACTTGGTTTTATTGCTATTGAGAAAAGATAAATCAAAACAGGTATACTACTACTACTACTACTACTACTTCTACTACTACTACTACTACTACTACTAGGCCTATTACTACTACAAAACTACTATAGTATTATACTACTACTATACTACTGCTGCTGCTTATGATATTACAACTGCTACTGCTACTGCTGCTCCTACTACTGCTGCTACAACTTCTGCTACAACTACTACTACCGCTACTACAACTACTACTACCAATACTACTACTATTACTGCTACAAAACTACTATAGTATTATACTACTATTCTACTACACTACTACTAGTATACTACTGCTGCTGCTACTGCGGCTGCTACTTATGCCATTACAACTGCTACTGCTACTGCTGCTCCTACTACTGCTGCTACTTATGCTATTAAAACTGCTACTGCTACTCCTACTACTGCTGCTACAACTTCTTCTACAACAACTACTACTACTACTACAACTATTACCACTACAACTACTACTACTACAACTATTACCACTACAACTACTACTACTACAACTATTACCACTACAACTACTACTACTACTACTAGAACTATTACCACTACAACTACTACTACTACAACTATTACCACTACAACTACTACTACTACTACTACAACTATTACCACTACAACTACTACTACTACAACTATTACCACTACAACTACTACTACTACTACTACAACTATTACCACTACAACTACTACTACTACAACTATTACCACTACAACTACTACTACTACAACTATTACCACTACAACTACTACTACTACTACTACTACTACAACTATTACCACTACAACTACTACTACTACAACTATTACCACTACAACTACTACTACTAATACTACTACAACTATTACCACTACAACTACTACTACTACTACTACAACTATTACCACTACAACTACTACTACTACTACTACAACTATTACCACTACAACTACTACTACTACAACTATTACCACTACAACTACTACTACTACTACTACAACTATTACCACTACAACTACTACTACTACAACTATTACCACTACAACTACTACTACTACTACAACTATTACCACTACAACTACTACTACTACAACTATTACCACTACAACTACTACTACTACAACTATTACCACTACAACTACTACTACTACAACTATTACCACTACAACTACTACTACTACAACTATTACCACTACAACTACTACTACTACTACTACTACAACTATTACCACTACAACTACTACTACTACAACTATTACCACTACAACTACTACTACTACAACTATTACCACTACAACTACTACTACTAATACTACTACAACTATTACCACTACAACTACTACTACTACTACAACTATTACCACTACAACTACTACTACTACAACTATTACCACTACAACTACTACTACTACAACTATTACCACTACAACTACTACTACTACAACTATTACCACTACAACTACTACTACTACAACTATTACCACTACAACTACTACTACTACTACTACTACAACTATTACCACTACAACTACTACTACTACAACTATTACCACTACAACTACTACTACTACTACAACTATTACCACAACTACTACTACTACAACTATTACCACTACAACTACTACTACTACTACTACAACTATTACCACTACAACTACTACTACTACTACAACTATTACCACTACAACTACTACTACAACTATTACCACTACAACTACTACTACTACTACTACAACTATTACCACTACAACTACTACTACTACTACTACTACAACTATTACCACTACAACTACTACTACTACAACTATTACCACTACAACTACTACTACTACTACTACTACTACAACTATTACCACTACAACTACTACTACTACAACTATTACCACTACAACTACTACTACTACTACTACTACTACTACAACTATTACCACTACAACTACTACTACTACTACTACAACTATTGCCACTACAACTACTACTACTACAACTATTACCACTACTACTACTACAACTATTACCACTACAACTACTACTACTACAACTATTACCACTACAACTACTACTACTACAACTATTACCACTACAACTACTACTACTACTACTACAACTATTACCACTACAACTACTACTACTACAACTATTACCACTACAACTACTACTACTACAACTATTACTACAGCTACTACTACTACTACTACTACTAATAATAATAATAATAATAATAATAATAATAATAATAATAATAAGTAGAAGGAGAAAGAGGGGTCACACCGAACTCATAACGTTTTCTTTGTACCTATTTGTAGCCAATCATCTAAGTAAGCATCATTTATGCATTCCTATATTAACTCGAATCATATTGTTATTTAACTAATTGCATAATATCAAAGCCAGCCTTAGATTAATAAGGTAGATCAGTAGGGGCTGAAGATATATGCAAGCAAAACGAAAAATATAGTTATCCGAACAAAATTAAAGAAGGTAAATGTGAGAATTCTAAATCAGGCAGTAGAGCAAGTGGAAAGCTTCAGATACTTGGTGTGTACTGTAAGCAGTAACATGAGCTGCTGCCAAGAAGTCAAAAGGAAGAGACCAGTGAAATGCGTTGTGCGGAGTGTGACATTGTATGGGGCAGAAACATGCATATTACGACGAAGTGAAGAGAATAAAAACATTTGAAATATGGATATAGAGAAGAATGGAACGTGTGAAATGGACGGACAGAATAAGAAATAAAACTGAGTTGGGAAGAGTGGTTGAAGAAAGAATGATGATGAAAGTAATGATAAAAATGAACTGGTTGTGTCACTGGCTGAGAAGAAATTGCTTACAGAAGGCTGCATTGGAAGGAATGGTGAACGGGAGAAGAGTTCGGAGCAGAAAAAGATATCATATGACGGACGAGAATCAGATATATATGGATCATATGCGGAAACTAAGAGGAAAGTAGAAAATATGAAAGATTGCAGAATGCTGCGTTTGCAGTGAAAGACCTGTCCTTGGGCAGAAAACTATGAATGAACGATGCATTAGCAGTTAGCTAATTATCTTCACTTCAATATGGAAGGAGCAATGGATTTCGAATTTGGTTTTAGCTCTGCACAACCAGCTAAAGACAATCTATCAACGGATACTTACTCGAAAGTTTCATCTTTCCTCACCATCACATTCTGCTCTTATCTGAAATGTACATCTCTGTCATGTTCTCCTGGTCCCCACCCACCTGGCTGTATTGCCCAATATCCGTCTTTCCTTCCGCACACCTCCTCACTTCATTTCCTCTCAGTCTACCAAACTCCTTTCGTTTCTTCTCGTTCTCATTTTCCAAATATGTGGTTACTTTACAAAATGAAGGACTACAGGAATACATTAACTGTAATTCAAACTTCAAAGATTGCTGTAAATGCAATATACCTCGAACAGGTTACCTAATCCTGAAAAATTAAAAGATTCTAATCCGTGTGTATGTAATGCGTTTCAGGTAGTTTTGATCTCTCCTTTTAGGTCACGAATCTGTTCAGTCGTACGACATTTCTTTCAATACGGCATTATGGTACGATGCTCGAGTAATGCGACTTTTCGGAATCACGAACTTAATGGTCATTCGATTGTCTTGGCTGTATATTTGCAGTGTTCATCATTCGATTGTATTGTCTAGTAAGTAAAGTACATCATTCATATTCGGTTTAGAATCACTTTAACTCACAGTCCGTCATTACTTTTACAAAATCTTGAGATATAACAAAATTACTAAAATAGTGAAAATGGCACGAATAATTCAGTCCACGAAGAACAAACCAATGCCTATATTAAATGAGTTCTGTTTCCAGTTTTACACGTGGAACAAACAGAAAACCAGTCGTTACTGGCGTTGTGAGAACATGGAAACATGTAGACTTACAACAAGATGTACTACTGGTATGAGTCTTCACGGCATAGAAATATCCGTTGTTGGAACAGGGAAACAAAGCCTTCCTTCGGGGTGAACATTGAAGAAAATGGTAGTGAAGACGATCACGAATAACTTTTGCTTATGCCACAAAAATTTTATGTAGGCTATTCATACCACAGAAATAAAATGCAATAAAAGAAGTTTTGTTTTCTTTCATTCTTACACAAAAAAATGAGTTACTGATTTCAATGGCCCTAAAGTTTGACAAAAAAATCGTGACTGAAATGTGGTGAGTGACCTAAAAATTCCAACCAATATCCAGTGATCGAAATACACCAATGAGCGAAAAGACGTGACCCAAATATCCGAGACCACTATACAGGGTGTTTCCGAGTTTGTGTTACAAACTTTCAGGGATGATTGGGAAGGACACATGTATCAATTTGAGATGTGGAACCATGGTTCGGAAATAACTGAGTCGAAAATTGTAAGCAAAAATAGTTGTGTGGAAATGGAATTGTAATTTGGCAACACGTGCCCTCCTTCCCTTAACTTTTGGAACAGTCGTGGAAAAATGGTATGGGCCGGATGTCTCCTACGTGGATACATGTACCGATACAATCTGTGTGCTTGTCTACTGTTCCCATTGGCTCATCCGTATTCGAAAATCAGGTCTGCTTATTCCGTTCTCGTGTACTCCTCCATTTCACTAGGACTGATCGACTGGACACTGCAACTTGTACACATACACTGCTGTCTACAGACGTGCATATCAGGACCGACCATATCCGTTACACATTACGCTATCTGCATTCCTTTAGTGTAGTTTCCTGTCCCCATCCCTCAGACAGCGCACTGAATGGAATACTGTAAGTAGACAACGTAAACAACGTCAGATGAATACAGTATGTGTAAGATGTACAGATAAATACAGTACACATAAATAAGGTGTACAGAGGAATAAAATTATTTCATTTCCACACAATTATTTTTGCTTGTAACTTTCGACTCAGTCATTTTCGGACCAGGGTTCTTTATCTCATATTGATACATGTGCCCTTCGTCATCATCTCTGAAAGTTTGTAACACCACCAAGGAAACAACCTGTATATATGACCGTTACATACAGTATATTGACCGAGAAAAATTGACAAAAGTCGCTGCGAATCAATATATGTATGTATGTATGTATGTATGTATGTATGTATGTATGTATGTATGTATGTATGTATGTATGTATGTATGTATGTATGCATGTATGTATGCATGTATGTATGCATAGTCTTAATTCTGGGGAATGTTTCTGAGCACGACACGTCTCAACACCATACTGAAAATGAATATTCTCAGTGATCATTTTGAGGACAGTGTTTTACCTATTCGGTTTCCGGAACGATTACATTTAGGATGATCCTGATCATAATACACAAATATCTCTGGCCGTGTGATTTATTTTCTGATACTTGTACAGGGATAGTGTGCACAATATTGAAGTATTGATCTGCATTACGAGACAAATTGTTATTGAAGTTGTGTAGAATTTCATAAATCACTTGCGGATGAACTTGGATGACAATCAGACGTATACTGGGGATGTTACCACATGATTACCATTTTCCCAAGTTTACTGATCATTAGACTTCGTTGAATTGCCACACGCAGCGTGCAATCAGGTTGCCGATGTACGGTAGTATAGAGGAGGTGAGCGACCGCCCGGTCTCGTAGTATAAGCAGTTCATGTTAAGAGTTGTGACGGGTCCAAATAGATAGAGCAGCTACAGCTAATGTATACCTATGTAAGAACTTATTTTTGCATTAATGTGGTCGGAATAGTCAAAGCTTAACATTTGTTCAGTGCAGACAAGAATTCAATCAAACATACTACAATGAGAGTGTTGCTGTTCCAAATAATTGCCCCTGGATTACCCTTAGTTCCGCAGCCAGTCTTGATCCGTTGAAAAACGTGATTGGATGCTGTTAATTATTATTTAGAATATTACGGCAAAATAATGTAGGTAATTGATGCATTAGATAGCACAGGCAGTTCCGCTGTTGCATCATTGCCTTCAGAACAGCTATTGGAAGATATTCTGTTCATTGATTCTAATTTTAACATCGTAACCAAAAGAATCACCCTGTTAGAATCGTCTAAACTACAACTCTCAAAAGCCCTCAATATAATGGATAAAATATCACAAATCGTTATCCAAAATATCACTAATTTCAGAAAAAGTGAAATGTAAGTTGAGAAACATTATTGCTAAAAATTCTGCCTATTCACAACTTCGTACTATAAATGATGTACTATCACGTCACGACAAGTCTTGTGAAGTTGGTGTGCTAAAAAGTAGTGACTTTTCGTTCTTCAAATATACACCTACTACATCGTGTGATGTTGAACGTACATTTTCCCAAAATAAAAACTGTTTGAGTGACCATCGGAGGAGGTTACTTTGCAGTCGCTCAAAATGTACGTAACTCTTCACTGCAATGCACATATTCAAGGATGATGTGAGTATATTACATTAAATTTTAAGAGTTAATATATCTCACCACAAAATAATTGTGTATTTACATGTTTAGACATTTGCTACTTCAATGATCATTCATTATAATTCTTGAATGCAGGGTACAGGTTTTATTATAATCGCAGTATACTGCTCAGTGTTTACATTAGAGGCATACTCCATCCGTTGCACGTCCCCTTCTCATACAGTCTATACCGCGAGCGTAGTAAACCTTACGATTCTCGTGGCAATTCCACGAAGTCTACTGATCATTTACACAAAAAATATTAGACTTCTTAAATTTTTAATAGAGTTCTATTAAAATCTGAAGCGTTTTGTACAGACTCAGTATATGCTGTACTAATGTATGAAATGGAATTTATGGTAGGGGGACACTGTGGCCCATACTGCGACCTGTTACGATCTATTTCGCTAACCCTCAAGCTAGGCGCATTTCCAAACCCATACCGGCTGACTACACTAAGATTCGCTACATACCCACGTTTCGAGCAGGCAACCCCCCCCCTTCGTCCCTAATCAGCCACCATCGTGGAGGCTGAAGGTCTGTATTATGCGTACTTGTATATAATATGTTACGTAGGGAATGCACATATTGAATCCACTCATATAAATTAATTTATGTTTGTGATGCGTGCATGTAATGAACAGTGAAACTGTATTTAAATGAGGCATGCATTTACGCGTAATATCGTGTGTGCCAATGCGTGCATATATGAGTCATTCTCGAGTTTCACAGCAATTCCTGTCCATGGAAAATATCACTACTATGTTTCATATTTACTATATATAGTAAAGAAACAAATATCAAAAGTCCTTCAATAACTGTCTATTCAAAAATACAAAATATTACATAGGTTACATGAACATATTCTGACTAGTGCTTTCGCTATTACAATAGCATCTTCAGGTCAGACGCGTGATATTAAGCTTTTCATATAAAGACATAGATGGACAAGTAACGTCGAAATGTGTTAAGGTACATGACGTGAAGATATAAAACTACAATGGTAAGAAAAGTAAAATTTGACTTATGAACAGTCTAATATATATATATATATATATATATATATATATATATATATATGACAGTAAAACCTTCATGAGGTCTCAAAAATTAATACATAAAAGTATTTGACATGTGTGCAGCTTATAGATCAAAATTTGTTAAAAAAATTGAGGTCTGCAAGATATATATGCAGCTTAAAATAGAGATACAGACAGTTATCTTGCAGACCTCAATTTTTTAAACAAATTTTGATCTATAAGCTGCACACATGTCAAATACTTTTATGTATTAATTTTTGAGACCTCATGAAGGTTTTACTGTCATATATATATATATATATATATATATATATATATATATATATATATATATATACATATATATATATATTAGACTGTTCATAAGTCAAATTTTACTTTTCTTACCATTGTATGTTTATATCTTCACGTCATGTACCTTAACACATTTCGACGTTACTTGTCCATCTATGTCTTTATATGAAAAGCTTAATATCACGCAAGTCTGACCTGAAGATGCTATTATAATAGCGAAAGCACTAGTCAGAGTATGTTCATGTAACCTATGTAATATTTTGTATTTTTGAATAGACAGTTATTGAAGGACTTTTGATATTTGTTTCTTTAAATTTGTTAACTTGTCGGACCAACATGCCTTTCAAAAATTATATACAGTAAATTAAATTTTAAAATAATGAGTAGAGCACAAAGAACAAGTGGGACAATATTTTAATTGTGCTTCAAAGTATTATACAGGGACATCATTTTATTTTTACTTCAGTTTTTATTGTACCTGGGTTTTTGAATGTACTTCACTTCCACTCGTTCTAGTAGCAAACTTCCACACACAACCAAAGCCGCAAAGTCGTCTTACGGTCATAGTAAACAGTACAGAGAGAGTGAGTATAGTATGTTCCAGAAATATAATCGCTTTTTTCAGTGAAGAAAGAGCATCCCGGTTTCCCCCACTCACTTCTGCTGGCTCCTGTAAAGGCTAGTGGTTGTGCTGTCTTCGCTCTTTTCTGAAAACATTTGCTGTTAGGAATTGGACTTCTACGTAATATTATACAACTATTTAAAATAATGTAAATAAAAGGACCAGGTTAAGTAAGTGTCACGTGATTTCCCCCTTACTAAGACCCTCCTATGTAACCACGTGGGGGTATCTGAGTAAGTTTAACTATGCAGATCGGGGAGAAGTGAAGATTGAATTGACAGTAAGTAAGGTACACTGTTATAGAGTAGGTGCAGAATCATTTCAACAGGCGTAGGATTGTGGCTCCTCCATGTCGCCTGAGTTGAGTGCTTTGCATTATTTCTTTGGGGTTACTGTGAAACAGTTGTGTTTGCTAAACATCCTACATTAAGGGATTTAAATAATTACATTCAAGAAACCATACATTCAATTTCAGAAGTAATGCTTGAAAACGTTTTCGATAATATGCACAAAAGAACTGAAGCCTGTATCGAAATGAATGACTACCATTTTCAATAATTTGTTTAAATATCCATATTTTGATTATTTTTTTAATTTAAATGCACTGTAAATATGACACGTTAATGTGCTGTAGACAGTATAGGATATATTGCATAATAAATAAGTCCGATTGCATAGTTCAGTTAGTGAGTAAAAACACTTAGGACCTACTGTTAATACTTTACTATATTTTGATTAAATAAAAACCCGACGAAAATGATCAAACTCAAAATTGTGACATTTCCTATTTTACGTAAATGAATGCACTACTTTTCTTTGCTCCTATAGCCTACCTAATAAAGTTGTTCGTATTGTATACACTAGTGTCGTCGAACTTCGGTCGCGGAAGGGGGGTAGCAAACAGTGTTTCCGGTTCTCAATCGTTAATCCAAAGGTATAAATGTATTATTTCCATAAGCTAGTTGAAGTACTTGTAAATAAAAATGTGTCACAACCACAAAATTGAAATAATATCGGTTTATAACTTCACAGATGGTGAAAAGATTCAGATGCTCTTGTTTGAAAACTAACTCCTACTAAATTAGTAGGCTACCAAACCTAGGCCCTTTACATGCTCACTCTATGAAACTCAAACTTAGAAAATAATTTTCAAATAAGTCATAGAATACTAATGTCCTTGGTGTTGCCTAATATGTCTTTGGTAATATTTATATATTTGCAATTTGTTTCTGGACTCTACTGTAGAGTGTGTTGTTATCAGAGCATATTTTCCCCATACATATAGGTGGAAATAAGAAGAATCGCTTTACAGTGTGTAATTATGTTTCAAGTATTGCATATACAGGGTGTTTCCGAGGTGGTGTTACAAACTTTCATGGATGATGCCGAAGGGCGCATGTATCAATTTGAGATAAGGAACCATGGTCCGGAAATTACTGATTCGAAAGTTATAAGCAAAAATAGTTGTGTGCAAATGGAATTGTAATTTGGAACCACATACCTTCCTTCCCTTAACCTTGGAACAGTCGTGGAAAGATGATATGGGCCGGATGTCTCCTACGTGGGTACTTGTCCCGATACAATCTGTGTGCTTGTCTACTGTTCCCATCGGCCCATCCGGATTCGAAAATCAGATCTGCTTATTCCGTTCTCGTGTACTCCTCTATTTAACTAGGACTGATCGACTGGACACTGCAACTTGTACACATACACTGCTGTCTACAGACGTGCATATCAGGACCGACCATGTCCGTTACACATTGCGCTATCTGCATTGCTTTAGTGTATTTTCCTGTCCCCACCCCTCAGACAGCGCACTGAATGGAATACTGTAAGTAGACAACGTAAACAACGTCAGATGAATACAGTATGTGCAAGATGTACAGACAAATACACATAAATAAGGTGTACAGAGGAATAAAATTATTTCATTTTGCACAGAACTATTTTTGCTTATAACTTTCGACTCGGTCATTTCCGGACCAGGGTTCCTGACCTCAAATTGATACATGTGCCCTTCGCTATCATCCCTGATAGTTTGTAACACCACCTCGGAAACACTCTGTATAAAGGTAGGTTAGGTTAATTGTATGTCCTTTGAGTTACTTAATATTTTGATAGTAATAATAATATTGAAATGCCGATTATTTGTTAGTAAACGTACGACTTATTCCTTTGTTTATATAACATAACTTCAACTGATACAGACATTTCTTAAATTATAAAAAATCTAAACATAATCAGATGTTCCCTAAGTCACTGTCCTTGGTGTTAGCATAAAATAGTAACCAAAATTACTGGGTAACACCAATCATATTAACATTTCAGTTAAATGCTCTGATAAGTGTAAAAAGTATGTGCAATAAACCAGTTCACTTAAACTGAAGTGTTTCAAGTCATCTGGGGAATTTATAATTTTTCACTTCTAATCCTCTCTCTTGCTGCGAACTCAGAGAATGACCCATATTCCTGTGCATGCTTATATAAGTAGGTTATAAAGTATGTGTGTACATAACTATTCTGTTTTCATGTTTTCTGAATTATCTCTGTGGAATTTTAAGACAAGAAAGGGACTCCCATATGTAGAGTTTGTCTGTGGTTATGTTGAATCACAAGGAACCGGGTTGCTATATGTACGCATACATCAGCCATGAGTTATTTCTGTTTGCACTCACACTCAATCGGCAGTCTGTTGTTTGGACAACGTCGGAGCGCTGTCAACGCTAGAGTTACGGGACGGGTCCACGACGTCGCCACTGTTGACCCGGGGGGAAACCATACGATACATTTGGTTGAAATTAAATACTCAACAACTCAGAAATAACTTAGTCATCTACCGTCTTCCTACCACCATCAACTATATCAAAATACACATACAGTTACATTACACATCATTTTTTTATTTTAGAAAATTCACAAACGATTAGGGAAAACACGGGAATTTTATTTGAAGCAAGTAAAGCGATAGGTTTGGAAGTAAATCCCGAAACGACAAAGTATATTATTATGTCTCGCGACCAAAATATTACACGAAATGGAAACATAAAAATTTGAGATTTATCCTTCCAAAAAGTTGAAAAATTCAAATATCTTGGAGCAACAGTAACTTAATAAATATAAATGACATTCGGGAGCAAATTAAACGCAGAATAAATATATGGGAAATGCCTCTTATTATTCGGTTGAGAAGCTTTTGTCATCTAGTCTGGTGTCAAAAAATCTGAAAGTTAGAGTTTATAAAACAGTTATATTACCGGTTGTTCTGAATGGTTGTGAAACTTGGACTTTCACTTTGAGAGAGGAACATAGGTTAAGGGTGTTTGAGTATAAGGTTCTTAGGAAAATATATGGGCTAAGAGGGATGAAGTTACAGGAAAATGGAGAAAGTTACGCAATGCAGAACTGCACGCGTTGTATTCTTCACCTGATATAATTAGGAACATTAAATCCAGACGTTTGAGATGGGCAGGGCATGTTGCACGTATGGGCGAATCCAGAAATGCATATAGAGTGTTAGTTGGGAGACCGGAAGGAGAAAGAGCTTTGAGGAGGCCGAGACGTAGATGGGAGGATAATATTAAAATGGATTTGAGTGAGGTGGGATATGATGATAGAGACTGGATTAATCTTGCACAGGATAGGGACCGATGGCGGGCTTATGTGAGGGCGGCAATGAACCTTCGGGTTCCTTAAAAGCCATTTGTAGCAAGCAAGTAAGTGGAAATATCTTAGAAAAAACAATGGTGTTTAGGAGGTCCAGGCTGAAATTCTTGTTGTGATATATTTTGATGTTTATGGAATAATAAAATTCATTCATTCACTTTTCTGCCCAAGGGAAATTCTTTCACTGCAAACTGAGCATTCCGCAGTCGTTCCTATCTTCTGCCTTCCTCTTTATCTCCGCATATGCTCCATATATCTTAATGCCATCTATCATCTGATATCCTCTTCTGCCTCAAACTCTTCTCCCGTTCACCATTCCTTCCAGTGCATCCTTCAGTAGGCAGTTTCTTTTCAACCAATGACCCAGCCAATTCCTTATCCTCTTTTTGATTAGTGTCAGCATCATTCTTCTTCATACACTCTTTCCAGCACAGCTTCGTTTCTTACTCTATCTATCCATTTCACACGCTCCATCCTTCTCCATATCCACATTTCAAATGCTTCTATTTGTTTCTCTTCACTTCGTCGTAATGTCTATGTTTCTGACCCATACAATGCCACTCTCCATACAAAGCACTTCACTAATCTCTTGTTCTTTCTCCAGAGGTCCCCAGAAGATGATACTCCTTTTTCTATTTAAAGCTTCCTCTACCATTAGTTTCAGTTAGTTTAGTTTAGATATTATAATTCCTCTACCATTGCTATTCTCCTCTTGACTTCTTGGCAGCAGTTCATATTACTGCTTATAATACATCCCAAGTATTTGAAGCTGTCCACTTGCTCTACTCCTCATTTAGGTTTCGCAAGTTTATCTTGTTTACTTTTCTTCCTATGACCATGGTCTTCGTCTTGTTGGAATTTATCTTTATTTCATACTGCTCACAGCTGTCATTTAGAACCAGTAGCTTATCCCTCAGTATCATCTCCTTTTCTGCTAATAACTTCATATCATCAGCAAATGTTACATACTTTATTCTTCTTCCTCCTACTATCACTTCTGCTATGTTCTGAAAACAGTTCTTCACTAAATCCTCCAAGTAGATGTTGAACAGAGTAGGTGATAAAAGGTATCCTCTCACTGTTTCATTTCCTTCTGACATTTCTTCTCCTATTCTGACTTCGACTCGTTATTTCAAATAAAGGTTACTGAACAGTCTCCTCTCTTTCCAATCCACGTCAATTTTCTTTAGGATCCCCATCAGTTTATTCCAATCCACTGAGTCAAATGCCTTCTCTAAGTCCACAAATACTGTATACATTCCTTATTCTTCTCTAGATGTCTTTCGCCTATTGTTCGTATCAATCCAATTGCATCTCTCGTACCTTTTCCTTACACGAAGCCAAACTGTCCTTTTTCCAACTGTTCTTCAATCTTAGAATATAAACATCTATTCAGTATTCGCAGAAGATTCTTCGCCGAGTGCGATATCAGGCCGATACTCCTGAACTTTCTACATTTCTTGGCATTATGTTTCTTCGGTATTGAAAGCAACACTGTCTCCGTGAAATCTTCAGGCCCGTCGCCTTTCTGATATATTTCGTTGCATAATGATATAATTTCCTTCTTGTATAATAATAAAATTAATTAAGTTTAAATTAACAGTGAAGTACCAGCAGATAGCAGGCAATATCACAAATCTAACAGTGATTTGGTTTGTGACTTTTGTAACATAAACAGCGAAGAAGTCCCTTAAATAAATTTCAGAACATTCTCGTAAATATGTACAAGTTTTCCTAATGTAAGTAACTGCATCATAATCATTAACAACACGGCTTAGGTTTTGAGCACGTATGTCCCTTTTCCTCCGAGTGCCATTGTTTAGTGTCTATTAAACGTCTGTATAAGTTTAAAATAAAATGCATATAAAATCAACGCTCCAATATTTTTATTGGACGTCCAACACTTCTTACTTCCTGTTTATATCAGTATAGTTTCTGTGGTAATCTAGAAGATTTCATACGTAAGACATATTCTTTCCAGCGACCCTATTGTATTTGAATAATTTTCTCTATTTTTCACGCTCAATCCAAAGAATAAAAACGTCATACGACGTTCACTCCCTATCGCGTTTTGGAGCTATTATAGCGAAGCTACAAAACTACATAGCAATAAATTTAGTGAACACACTTTACAATCGAATGCAATCATTCGAGACGTGTGCAGAAGGTGTCGTAAAGTAACATCATTAGGAGTTCCTTTCAGTGTAATATTTAGTAAGTTGCTGCAGATTCGAGTCATATTTCTAACTTGCAGTAAAGAGATAAGGAAATGCATACCAAAAACACAGACCGACGTTGACGTATAGATCTCTGAGTGTTCTTGAGGGTGAATTTGTACTCGGCTGTGCTCACATTTATTTTCCAGTCGCTTCTGTTGTATATTTCCTCATTCCTTGAATCATTCATGCCACAGTCTGTTCACATTGTCCCTCGTTAACCCTTTCTACCAAGTCCAACTCCCCCTTCTTTTATCCCCTAACCATGTTCCTCCACCCTTAAAATCCAATTTCTTATTCCTCGGTCGCCCTCCGCGTCTATCAACCACCCCGTCTCGTCTTAACTACGTATTGATTCATTCCTTAAGGGCTTCTTCTCCTCCACTCTACACGCGATGTACACGAGCTCTTTCTCTATTGTGATGTTTTATCACTAACAAGAAAAGTTCCGAAGAAAGAAAGTCTTTCCTTCCCACCCCTCGAGTCCTAGATAATATGCAGGAAAATTTATTCTTTAAAATAAGTCGTTTCTTAGTTGGAAAAGAATTTAACTGGGTTTTCTCTTTCTGTCTTCTTTTCCGTTTATATACACACAAGCGATTCATTGTTAAGCTTCATTTCTCTTCTTTGGAAGGATCAGTAAGGTCTCGAAGGCTGTCTTTATTACTTGAAAACCTTTTAAGCGTCGGTTTCTCACCACAGCTTTTCTACTGATCGGTTCTTTGTGATTCCTCTTGCATTTGTGAACCCAATCGTCGAGAAAAAGTCTGTATTTACTATTTACACCTTGTGAACGTAACACAGTGTTCATTTATTTTTCATTGTGGCATTAAATACAAATTAAATTTTCCTTGTATTCCGAAGAAGCTACCACTTCGTAATCTTCTTCTAGAGAATTTTCAAAGTGATCTTGCAATACTTCATTTATCCTCATCATCAAGTATTATGGGGTAGATCTATTCCGTAGTATTATGGCTAATTAATAATGTTTACATAAAACTGTCAACATTTCTCAGATCTCTCAGTCTATTAATAGGCTACTTAAATAATTTATTTGCTAGCTCTTTCCAGGCATGAGAAAGAGGTATTCTCAAACAGTGAGACGAATGCCAGGTAATTTCATGGCTAATTCTCGGACTCGTCTCGCAAAAATACAATATTTTCAATTATTTTGTGTTTGTATGTTCAGTTGTTTTTTTTATCTCATATTCATTCTGTCACTCGTTATTACTGTAGATTAATTGCACTGATGTATAATTTTTCTTGTAGTTGTATTATTGTATTTATGCTCGGCCATGACGAAATGTAGTAATTATACACCTGGTAGCAGCCCTTTAATGAACCTTATTAAAGTACAATTATTCATTAAAGTTCAGTTCTTCAACCAATCAGAATACGCCATTGTAGCAATATGAAAGCGCAAGTATCGATTATTCTCGGATATGCAATCGAAAGACAACTAGCGAAACGTCACGGAGGCTGGAAATCCAGTACTGTCGCAGAAGGTTATGTTCTGTTACCGTAATAATTAGCGTTAATTGTAAGTAATGTTCAAATAAATTCAATTTGTCATCTCGTTTTTCAATGTCTAAATCAATTTCAATGCTATATCAAGATTAATGTTCATTTTACTCTCTAGATTATATCAAGGACGTCGACTTTGTTTCTCGGAAAAAATCAATACTTTCGCGTCTGCGCACTTCTCACTATTTATGAGGTAGGCTATTGCACAAGATCAGTTCCGTTCCTCACTCACATAACAATAACATGAATATTTATGAATAATTTCAAGTTAGAAATATGGTCGAGCATAAAAAGTCGTATGAAACTTGCCTATAATGGTAATTAAGACGCTCGTATGAAAATTATGAAACTCGCTTGCACTCGTTTCATAAACATACTCGCGTCTTAATTACTACCATTATAGGCTCGTTGCATAATGTACTATTCTGGTGGTGTGGAAGAGAACGCCTGATGACCTTAACTCCATCAGAGTAAATAAATGAAGAATAAATGAATCAATGAATGAATGAAGGAAGGAAGAAAGAAACGAACGAACGAATAAATAAATCTCACATTACGCTTATTACAAATTTAGATTCAAAATAAAACAACAGCCCAAGTCAAAAGTTTTTTGCGAAATTGAGATTTCTTCAATTTTAAAATAGGGACATGGGCATTAAACACGATTTTATTTGCAGATGAACAGTACACTATAGGAGAAACAAAAAATGAGTTACAATTAGCCATATATCAATTACACAATTTATCCAAAGAATATAACCTCAAAATTTCAATGAGAAAGACGAAGGTAATGCCATTTCAAAGGAAACGACTAGTAAGGTCTAAAATCTTAATAGACAAGCAAATAATTAAACAAGTTAAGAACTTTGAATACTTGGGATGTGACATATCTTATGCATATGATGAAGATCTGCAAAACAAACTATATAAATTTCGATAAATATGTGGAATATTAAAAAGCAAACCAGGAAAGATATCAAACTTAAGTTCTACAAAGTGATGGCTATTCCGGTATTGATGTATGGGTGTAAGAATTGGGCCTTGAATAAAAGTGGAAAACCAAAAGATTAGAAAGAGCCGAAATGAATTTTTTAAGAAGAACATCCGGATACATACTAAGAAATGAAAAACGTAGTGAAGCAATTAGAAAAGAACTCGAAGAGGAGAAAAAATAATAGAAATTACGCAAAACTGGTACGCACTTATAGGTACAAAGAATGAATCCAAATAGAATCTTCTTCTTTTTTTTCTTCTTCGTCTTCTTCTTCTTCTTCCATTAAGTTCACATCCTATTGGTTTTCAATTGGTGCCACTATTCCCCGAGGCAGATGACCAGCTTCCCAGCCATCTTTTCGGAGGTCGTCCCAGCGGTCTGGTGGTGTCAGGTTTTTCCTTCATGGCGATTTTAGGTAGACGATCATTTTGCATCCTCAAAGTGTGATCTCTCCATTCTTTTCTTCTCTTTTTAACCCACTTAGTAGCATCTTGTATTCCACATTTGTTTCGGATTTCTTCACTTGTTTCCTGTCATATAGACTATAACCTGAAATACTTCGTAATATTCGCATTTCTACTGTTATCATTTGTGGAGTCCTTTTTGTTTCTGTAGCATATGTTAGTATCGGTCTCACACATGTTTTATATATCCTAATTTTACTTTCAACATTCATATTTTTATTTCTCCAAATTATATCTCCAAATAAAATAACACGATAAATTAATAGTACATTATGCAACAAGCCTATAATGATAGTAATTAAGACGAAAGTATGGATATTTATGAAACGATCGCAAGCCAGTTTCATAATATTCATACGAGCGTCTTAATTACCATTATAGGCAAGTTTCATATGACTTTTTATGCTCGACCATATTTCTAACTTGAAATTATTCAGATGTATACATTTTATTTGTATCTGACAAGATCGGAAGTGACCTTGTTCTAGGTCGTGAATTGTGAGATGTGCGCAGACGCGAAAGTATTGATTTTTTCCGAGGAACAATAATGTCATTGACCTTGATGTAATCCCGTTAAACTTGATATAACCTTGATTATTGAATTCGACATTGAAAAACGAGATGACTAATTGAATTTATTTGAATACTATTTACAATTAACGCTAATTATTATAGTAACAGAACATAACCTTCTGCGACAGTATTGGATTTCCAGCCTCCGTGACTTTTCGCTAATTCTCTTTCGATTGCATATCCGAGAATAATCGATACTTGCGGTTTTATAACGGTACAAAGCTGACTTGTCATTGGCTGAATACCTGTAAGTTGAGTTGTCATTGGCTGAACACCTGTACTTTAATGAGTAGGTGTACTTTAATGACATGCATTAAAGGACTGCTACCATGTGTATAATTTGGGCATGGTCGAGCATAAAGACTATAAGCTTAGACATTCTGGACACCGAGACGTAGGACGCCCACGTAGAAGATGGGCAGATGACTTTATTCCAATGTGAGCGGAACTGATCTTTGAGTCCACCATGAAGATGATTATGAGATTTCTTCAAATATAAGCTTTGAGGCAGAGTGATATTCCACCGACAAGAAATAACTCAAATCCATGTCTTCAAACACGTTTGTCTTCATCTAACAATAGCCTAAGTCCATGACTTGGAACAGTGTTTCATTGTCGGTAGTGCTAAGTTGGGATCGTGTGCTTCTGCAAAGCCATTGGAGTTGAGAAACCTGGAAAATGGAGAACGCACGTCAGCTGGACGAAGTTTTGAATGAAACTGTGAAATTCTATTGAAAAGGCGTACTAAGCCTGCATAAAATGGAGACAAGACGATAGTAAGATGTTGAAGGACTGTGGTAAGGAGAATGAATGCTCGAGGGGGGGGGGATAAGCTGCACGGAAAACGAGAAATAAGTGTCTGTAAGAATCGAAATTTTTTAGGTTAAGGTAGTTCACGGTCTTTTACAAACATGGCGTTTCAGGCAAGTTTCACAATTGTACCTTAAGCTTTGGGTGGGATTTTTGCAGAATAACATGGAGTTAGAGTTTGAATTATATTACTATTATTATTATTATTATTATTATTATTATTATTATTATTATTATTATTATTATTATTATTATTATTATTATTACATTGCATTATATTACCTTGCATGTTAGGTGCAAGAGAGGTTGCTTACAGAAAATGTCAGATGAAAGCGAAACTATTTTTTTGAAGAATTTTAATGCAACAGATCACCAGGATGGGCAAGTTGCTTACTTATATTCCCTAAAGAATGTCTAGGGAAACGCAGACAAAGACAGGATTATCCCAAACTTCATATTGTACAATGTAATTACGTATATGGTCAAGGTTGCTGAACACGAATATGTGGTGTGCCGAGAAAGGTATCAGCCCAAGAGACAGGCTTGGAAAACACTTGAACAGGGCGTTTTATGTTTCAGAGGAACTGAAGGTTCTCATTGATGTATATACAGTATTAAGTCTTATCCCTTAAAGGTATCACATTATACAGGGACATCATTTTATTTTTTACTCAATATTTATTGTACCTGAGGTTTTGAATGTACTTCACTCCCAACCCCCCCACTAGTAAACTTCCAACCTTCCTCCACATAGAACCAAGGCCGCGTATGCAGTCAAAGTAAACAGTAGACTACTGAGTTAGTGACTATAGTACGTTACAGAAAAACGTTCGCATTTCCAGTGACGAAAGGGCTTTCAATATTGAATCATAATTTCGCACAGATACTGTTGTCCGTTTGTCTACGTCGCATCCCGGTTTCCCCCACTCGCTTCTGCTCCCCCCTCTGTAAAGGCTAATGGCTGGGCTGTCTTAGCTCTTTTCTGAAAACATTAATTTCAGTTAGAATTCGACGTTCGTGTAATATTATAAAACTATTTAAAATAACTTAAACAAAAGGGATTCGTTAAGTAATTAATTGTCACGTGATTTCCCTCCCTTTCTACGACCCTGCGACAAAACCACTTGGACGGACAGTAGATAGTCTCTCTGAATAATTTTATCTTTCCGGATCTGGAAGAAGTGAAGATTGAATTTACAGTACGTCAGGTCTCTTTTATAGAGTAGGTACAGAATTATTTCAACATGATTACTGATACGAAGTACGAACCTGGTAATTGGAATAAGGTAAAATAGTCTATAGTGCGATAATATGCACATTAGAACTGAAGCCTGTTTCGAAATGAACGCCACCATTTTGAAAAATGTATTTAAATATCCATATTATGATTAATTTCAATTTAACTTCATTCTCTATATTGTACGCTAATGTGCTGTAGACAGTATAATATACACTGCATAATGAATACATCCGAATGGATAGCTCAGTTCGTGCGTAAAAGCACTTACTTTTAATACAGTACTGTATTTTGATTAAACAAAAACCTAATGTATGTATGTATTTATTTACACTGCAAGTGGGCAAGCACCCGGTGGCAGTGGTATATACAATATTAACAATACACAGTTAAAATGATAAGCAATACACAATAAAATTTACAATACATAATAAAATTTACAACACATATACAATTTTATACACAATACAATAAGAATACACAATACAATTTAACACAATAATAATAAAACATAAAATAAAACACCTAATTTTACAACACAACCTACATGATTATGTATAGGTCCTACATAATTTTCAATAGTCTTTCACTTTACTCTCATCTCATTCCCTGTAGTGGCACTATGACGCATTTCACTGACACTTTAGCACACATTTCACTGACACTCTGTAACACATTTCACTGACACTATAGAACACATTTCATTGACGCTATAAATTATCACTGATCGGAACTGTTCACTGCACTGTAAAACCATAACTTCACTGACTCACCTCGCTTCACTGATACAACAGTTCAAATAAGTCAAATAATTGCATTCTTATGCATACTGTACTTATAAACAGAACTACATTTAAACTAAACATTTCTAGTCTAAGGCCCCCTTACACGCTATTTTTAAATAATTTACAATTCAAACCAAGGAAGTAAACTCGTCAGGCTAGATAAATACATGCCACCTTAAAAAAATTAAATGTTGAATGTCACCTTAATTTTAATTTTCACTTTATACACAACTCTTTAAATTATTCTTGAATCTCCTTAAGGAAGGACAGCCCTCAAAGACCGCTGCAGGTAGGTCATTCCAATCATTTATAGTTCTATTTAAAAATGAGAATTTACCTACATCCGTTTTCTGTTTCCTACATTTGATTTTAAAATCATGATCGTTCCTACCATAGTACGTTGGCTTTTCTAACCGAGCCGTTATGTCTACCCATGCTTTCTGACCTAGATGTGCTCTATACAATGATGTTATTCTAGTTTTCCTACGTCTGTTTTCCAAAGTTTCCCATTTAAGTTCTTTTATCGTATCGTTCCCATCTTCTCTTTTACCTTTAACAAATTTAGCTGCCCTATACTGGATTCTTTCTAAGGAATTTATCTGATATATTCTATAGGGATCCCAACATGTAGTTCCGTATTCCATTAACGGTCGCACTAATGTTAGATATGCTATTTCCCTCGATTTGGGGCTAGCCTTTCTCAAGATTCTCATAATAAAGTGAAGTGCCCTCCATGCTTTGCCTGTAACATTATCAACATGCTCTCCCCAAGAAAGTTTGGAGTTTAAATACACTCCTAGGTATTTACAACATTGTTCTTGCGGAATTACAACACCACTGAATTCGTAATTAAGAGTAGTTTCCTCTCGGGTTTTACAAAATGTTATAGATTTACTTTTAGAACCATTTATTTTCATCCTATGCTTTAACGCCCAGTTGTAAATTTTATTCAAGTCTGTTTGAATAGCATCTACATCTGAATTATTTCTAATCTTTCTATAGATAATGCAGTCGTCTGCAAATAGCCTCACATTTGATGTAATATCCTGGCATAGGTCATTTACGTATATTATAAAGAGTAATGGACCCAGAACGCTGCCCTGTGGCACCCCTGAACTTATATTTCCAATTTCCGATATTTCATGACCTACTCTAACTCTCTGGGTTCTACCTTTTAAGAATTCTTGGATCCATAGCACCACTCTTTTATCTATTCCTAGCCTACTTAACTTATCTATTAATATGTCATGTGGCACCAAATCAAATGCTTTCGAAAAGTCAATCACAACTGCATCGATTCTTCCGCCTCTATCTACCTCTTCAGCTAGATCCTGAACCAGCGACGTAATTTGACTATCACATGAGAAGCCTTCCCTAAAACCATGCTGGCGGTTGTAAAACCAGTCTTTCGCATTTAGAACATGACGAATATAATCCGATATCAAATGCTCCATGACTTTACATACGACAGATGTAAGGCTAATCGGTCTGTAGTTTCCGACATCTAATTTATTTCCACCTTTATGTATGGGTACCACTATAGCTGATTTCCAGTCACATGGAATAGCTGCATTGTTTATGGAAACATGAAATATACGCATTAAGTATGGAATTATGGCCTCGGAACCTAATTTAAGAATCTCTGTAGCAATACTATCTGGTCCTCGAGACTTCCGATTTTTTAATTTCGTTATTCTCTCTCTAACCCCTTTGGAAGTTATTTTGAAAGTCGAATTTGGTTCACATTCACGGTCTGTGACACAACCACTCCTATCAGCGGGATTATTATTATTATTATTATTATTATTATTATTATTATTATTGAAAACCGAAATGAAATAGGAATTTAATAAGTCGGCCTTTTCTTTGTCATCAGTTATACTTTTTCCGTTCTGATTTCGTAAAAGCACTACTCCTTCATTTTTCCCTTTTCTCCTGCGTACATAATTATAAAACTGTCTCCAATTGTTACTTTCATCTTCTTTTAAAATAGTTTTTAGAAAATTTTCCTGAGCTAACCTTTTTTCACACTCAAGTTTCTTAATTAATTCAACATATTTTTCCCAATGCTCATGGCTCTGTTTACGTTTGCTAAATGCGCGCCTTGTCTTTTTCTTTAAGTAGCGAATATAATTAGTGTAATATTCTGGGTCCGGATTTTTCTTAATTATTTTAGAAGGTACACATTTTACTAATGCCTCGAAAATTATACACTTAAATTTATGCCATACATTTTCCATATTTCCTTCAGTCCTTAGAAAGTCATCATGCTTTTGTCGTAGAAACGTTTGTAATTCATGGACATCGGTTTTGTTAAAATTCCAGACAGACACTGGACTTGACCTCGGATTTACTGTGTTTTCCCATAAGATTTCTAATAAGACGCTATTGTGATCACTTATTTTATGAAGACTTTCAGAGTTGACAAAGAGAGAGACAGGTCTTAGTAGGTAAACATCTAAGAGGGCATTGTCACGCGTCGGACCATTTACTACCTGCGTGAAATCTTTACGCCAGATCAATTCATTAACAAGGGTCTGTGCATCTGAATTTGTACCTGAAATCCCGTTCCAGTTAATTTTCGGGAGGTTTAGATCCCCAGCAATTACTACGTTTCGGTCTTCTGATACTGTATTAAGATATTCATTTAGTTTGTGCAAAGTTAAATTGTTTAATTCACTGGGTGGTCTGTAACATGCTATTACATCTAAGGTTTCCAGCCCATTTCTTATCTGAACATTCAATATTTCAACTTCCTCATGTATCCACAGAAGATTGCTACTTATTTCTATCTTAGTACAAACGAAAACTCCCCCTCCCTTTTCACTTCTATCCTTTCTGAAGACTCTATAATCCGATCTAAAAATTTCAGAGTCATTTATGTCTTCCCTAAGCCATGATTCCGTCCCAATTATTACATCTGGATTATAAACATCGACCAAGTTCCAAAACGGAATAAGTTTATTTCTAATACTTCGGCAATTAACCTGCAGTAGTCTTAGTAGGCCTGTCCTTACTTGAACATTCTGAATCCCCGTGGCACCTCGCCGTCACTGCAGGTCTACGCCGCCCGCGGATAGGTCTTCGACCGCACCCCCGCTGACCGCCGGTAGTCCCACGCCCCCGCCGTCGGCTGATGGTCCTTCGGTGCCGCTGCCAGCTGATGGATCCTCGATCCCGCCGCGCCATGTTGTAGTAACTACCCGCGCGAAGAGGGATCCCATGTCTGCAGCCCCCCTCCGATTTAGGTGGATTCCGTCTCTTCCGAAGCATCTGTCGTCTATCCAGGAATTTGGATCGACGAAACGCGCACCAAGACACTCCGCTACCCACTCGAAAGCTTTATTCACACGACCCACTTTTCTCCAGTTCACATCCCTCCGTCTGACGATTCCACTGATGACAATCCCAGCTGCCGGATATTTCTTCTTCGTTTCCATCACCAAGTCATATACATCTGCCATGATATAATCAACACCTCTTCGCAAATCGTTTGTTCCTACGTGAAGGACGATGTTTTTCGGGTCCCCTCGTTCCTGATTTTCGATCACGCTTTTCATTTCATTCACTCTAATCCCAGGGTAACACTCTGTCGCCAGCTCCGGTTGTAGATTCCCTACGTGTCGAATGATGGAGTCTCCGATGATAACACTTGCCGCACCATGCTTCTTCTTCTCCTCCCTCTCTTCGCCATTTTCCTTTTCCCGTCGCAACAACTTATTTTCGTCCTCCAGAAACTTGATCCGTTGCTCCGCCGTCTCTAGATTCTCCCGTAGCTTCTTCACCTCGTTCCGTAGACCGATGAGCTCCCTGTTGCCTGCCTCGTTCCCGCAGTCCTTGCACAGCCACGTTTCTTCTACTATCTGTTCCCTCTTGATCTTCTGACAAGTCAGATGGAACCACTTCTCGCACTGGTTGCACAGCACGCCTACTCTTAGGTTCTTTCTACAGCTGCCACACTTGACACTGAACACTCCGTTGTCGCTTGCAGGTCCTGGATTCAGTTCGATACCACCAATAATTAGTAGTATCGCGATCACTATGTGAAAGAAGAGAGACTCAGCCAGACCTGCCAAAGCTGTCCCTTTCACGCTCCGCTGCATCCTTGACCTGGCCGCCCAGCCGCCTATCCTTGCCCGGTACAGCTCCAACTCACAGCCCATTGCTCAAACCTTTTCTCCGCTGCGAAAAATACGTCCTTCCTCTCCACCGGCCTGAAGAAGACTCAATGAAAATTATCAAACTCAAAATCGCGATATTGTCTAGTTTATGTAAATGGATGAACTACTTTTCTTCCCTCCTATACGTAGTAAAGTGATTTGTTTGTATTTTACGCAGTATCATCGAACTCCAGTCGTGGAAGGGGGTAGCAAAAGGTGTTTCGGGTTCTCAACCATTAATCCAAAGGTTAATATTAGAAATGTTAGTAACAATTAAATGATATCCCTGTAGAAAGCCTTGGCATAAACTCAGTTATCTGCCACATGAACTGTGAAATTTTATTGTTTTAGTATGTTCACAATGAAGCAAAGTTTAGTTCAGTATAGTAAAGAATACCTAAAATAACATGCGCCAAGTCAAAGTTATTTAAGCTGTAATTATTCTGTACCCAACAAATACACAAACACTAAAACTCGAATTAATATGCAGTTTGGCCATGCACAGAACGAACCGTAGGATTAATTTCAATGGGTTATTCTTTGAGATATTTCAAACGAAAAATTTTAATACAATTTTGCTCATTTTCGCTTCCTTTTCAAGATAAAAATAATTTTATATGAAAAATTTCATAGCGTATTTTGGGAAAGCCATTGATTTAATTCCGAATATGCTCAGCCAGTTTAAGAGAGCAGTGTATTATGCTAATAAATTATTTAAAGAATTTTAGTTTTGTCGTTTAAATTTGTATGAAATTGATCCGAACGAATATAACTTGTTATTTTACAAAGGTATTTGACAAAGTTACATTTGTTCGGATCACATTTTTGCACATTTAAGCAGGACTGGGCACCAAGAACGAATTCTACTATCTCACCGGGAGCCATATGACTTTTCTTCAACCTCCTTCTTCCCCGCCAAACACCGCGTAGCGTTGATGTCGTGACGGATGAATATTAAGCGTCCCCGTTTAGAGTCTGGATTCGCTCCCGATGCCCAACCCTGCATTTAAGGAACAAAACTAAAGTTTTTTTCAATCATTTATTATCAAAATACACTGCTGTCTTTAATTGACTGAGCAGATTGCGAATTAACTAAATTGCCTTCCCAAAACACGATATGAAATGTTTCATATAAAACAATTTTTATTTCGGAAAGAAAGCAAAAACAAGCTAAATTTTATTATTTTTTTAATATGTCAATAAATAATACCCTGAAATTAATAACATTGGTTAAGGCTCATACACAATGACAATTAAACATAACGTAAGCGTTAACTTAAGAATATAAACGTTACGGTGAAATCAAGAAGTCATACCATCATTCACGATGGGAACATAAACATAACAGCAAGCATACTTGGTAACCATGGAAACATAATAACGACGCCAATTCCTCATATTTTGTCGTATACTTCAGCGCTCCACGATTCTGTTCTGTTTGAAAATCATGTAAGCATAAGCATGAAAGTTTGGATTTTGCAAACTTTCATGTTAACGTCTTACGGTAATGTTTATGTCAATACTTATGTGCATCATTGTGAATGGTCCCATTTGGTAGCCTGGGCGCAAATTTCTGTTTTTATATTACGGATATTTTCATTGTGAATGGGCCTTAACGGTTCATTTTGTGTAACTACAATCCAAGATCTGTTAATAAAATGCTATCCAGAAATGAGTAACTCAAATAAAAGGTTCTCTTGTAAAATTTGGTACCTTTAACTTGAGCTGTTGTTTTATTTGAGATCTCACTTACACCAGCGCTAGATAACATTGTTATTGATAAAGCATACTTAAATAACAGATTAAAAATACACAGTCATATTACATTTCACTATTTACACTTAAAAAACAATATAGGAGGCTTTACTGAAAAAAGTGGACATACAAAATTCATATCCATGGATGAGCAACTCGTGCTCACAAAGTGCTAAGAAACCTTGAAAGAGAGAAAGACAGACGGAGCCAGCCGCAGCAGTTACAAGTTGTTTGTAGGTTCGCTGCAAAAGCAGTTCACTGCCACGGTGCGCTCTGGCGGCTCGTGCAGGTGGTCGTGATATCTACTCTATGATTTGAAATTCAGAATGACGCATAGTACAATAATTATAGTAATTTTAGACAGACTGTACCTAAACACACATATCAAAATTATATTATTTCCTAGCTTTGTAAATTAGTTTAGTACTGGAAACAAGTCTGAATACACCTTTTCAAGAGACAACAAACATAGCTGCAACAGTTATTTATTATTATACTGTTTGTTAATATTTATTATTATAATGTCTTATTTGAAACATAGAACGCGAGAATTTGCAAGTCTTTATACATTAAAAAATATTCCTCTGTTCTCAGAAATGTAATATTCTATATTCGCAAACAAACACAAATTCAAGGAAGTATTTTTCACATGTCACGGCAGATGAAATAAACCTATTTCTAAGCTCTTTCTGTACATTGAGAGCTTTTACGCTTCTTTCCTGTATTAAACTCTGACTCAAGCACATACAGTATATATGGAAGCAAAGAGTATATTTGGAAATTCTGACTTAGGCAGCATTACGAACAGTTCGATTCCTGATTTCGCTGGAATCTGAGTGGCGTGCTGTTCTGTAGATTTATCAATTCAAGCTATAAACTTTCAGGATCTTCTATCGACTGTAAGCCAAAAAGATTTTTAAAAAATCTCGATTCCTTGTCAATTGTCACTGTTTCTCCAAATTTACCAGCGAATTCTGCTGTAGGTCTTGAAGTAGGATCTTATATTTGATAAGAAGATTTTCTTATCACTCTTTAAGATAGTTTATAATGAAATAAAGTTAAGTTGTCTATGTTCTACATGATAGGTTACTGCCACATTTCAAATTTATTCATAAATGCTCTTAGCTAGTCGATCATATGTCGTGCAATCCTGTAACTCGCACGCACAACGTGCTAACGATATTTGATATCGGTCTCACATTGTTGATATCCCATTTTTATCTTTAGCTATTCTAAAGCAGATCTAGACAGTATTTATTTACTAAAACCTTCACTGTGTTTATTTGTAAGATAAAATGTCATGCGTAAGAAAGTTAATAGAACATAATACAAGCCTTATCTCCTTTCTTAATAAAAATCTTTCTCTTTCGACTCATCACTAAAGGGAAATGATCTGGGGATTATATTTTTTCACTTAAAACGAGCCGCCACTTACTCCAGACGCGAGCAAACTTGTATATAGACACTACAGTACAGAGTCCGTTCTACCTGTACTGAGGTTGTGTTCACATTTCGAGAGCACGAGTTGCCCACCCATGTTCATATCGAAGTAGCAGAAAACAGAGCATACTTCTCTTAGTTTTAACTTTTACCTCAGAATATACTGTAATAATTCTGTGCACTCCAAAATAATAAAATGACATGGACGTCTTGTGTTGATGTTTGGCCTGGATCTGTATGATATATTGATTAATTTTAAAAAACCTTTAAAGTGACCCTCGTGTCCGTGAAGGTACATCTGATAAGATGGGCGAATCGTCCGAATGAAATGAAGTGCTTGTCGACTTGCTTTCTCTGGAGAAGAATTCGTCTTGATCTTATCACAACATTTGAATAACCTAGCAGGCAGCAACAACTGTCAATAATTCTTCACACGTGTTTACACGCGGCCGTATCTCTATTTAATCGCATATCGATTTGGTTGTTTTAAGCCTTGGTTCAACTGTCAGGGCTCGCAAGAGAAGTTTCAAATGAAATGGACAAGAAAATAATTACAGCACACTTCTTATTTCTTTCTTCTGTTTTTGTTATTGACATGTGACTGATTTTCAAATTTAAGTGAACATATTTCAGAAGACTAGTTTCGCTTTTCAGTCCAACATTTTGGGTATCGCCATCGGTTCTCCTCCGTACAGTAATATCATTCTTATGGGTATATGTACGAGAACGACGACAAATATTATTAGAAAATGCAAACATGGCTGCCCGGAGATTGAAACTTTAGCACACGTCTTGGGATTCTGTGAACAGGGATTACTCTTGAGGAACTCTAGACATCATCTTGTAAGATCCAAAATCGCTGCCGCATTAAGAAATAAGGGCTGGATAGTAGAAGAAGAAATTTCCTGTCTAGCTGAAAATGGGTCAACGAGACGAGTAGATATTTTAGCGTACAATGCTGACACTAAACAGGGCATCATTGTGGACCCCACAATACGTTTTGAAGTAGAATGTCATCAGTCAGCCGAGGTCCACCTTGAGAAGAAGTCGATCTATGAGCCTACAGTCAACTATTTCAAGCTGAAATATGCCTTAATTCACGTTGAGGTATTCGGCTTGGTCATAGGTGCTCGAGGGACTATACCAGCTTTTTTCGAAGAATTTCGACGGCAGTTTGCTCTGCCAACATCTCTGAGGGATGACATTGTGATAATTGTGTTAAAAAAATCCTGCCAAATCCTAATTAATCACATGGTGCCACATTAATAGCAATTGTAATGTTTCACGCCCTTTTCTTTTTTTCCCTTTTTTAACATTCAATATCTAGGTTTATATGTGTATAATAATTTTTTTTGAGGATATACTGAGTTCGTATGGGCTACCCTCAATGGGGGGGGGCAGTTTACTATCTATCTAAAATTTTATAAGAAATGAACTCACAATTGAACAAAAATTACAAGATTTATTAGAACTTAAATATCTGACAAAAGTATAAAAAAGGTTGCTAATAATATATTTCAAACCAGTTATATCAGAGTATGAAAAAAAAATCTTTAGTTACATCATTTGGTAATCATAACATTGTTATGGTCTCTCTGACATCTTTAATATTTTTCCTGTATTTAATAAACACTTATGTCTGAAAAGTAGGCTACTCTCAGACATGTAGAATTGTTTAATTTCATACAATTAATTCTTTATTTGTTCTATATAAAATATATTAAAATTTGCATAATGCTTTGTGACCTAATTTCTCTATTTTCAAATAAATGGGCATTATTGTAGTCTACCTTTTGCGTAAATGCATGTTAAATCAGTGTAAAAATAATCAGAATTCTATCTCTAATGGTTGTGGAGCTATGATATGATGTGTGAAAATTTTCAAATCTCGGAAAATTTAATTTTAAAGTAGGCTAGAAAGTGACTTCTTAAAAATATTATTAGTAATCTTTTTGACACTTTTATCAGATATTTAAGTTCTAATAAGTCTTGTTGTGATACCTTGTAATTTTTGTCCAATTGTGAATTCATTTCCTTATACAATTTTAGAAATTTAGAGCCTGCATTTCCTGATAATATTTGTGGTCGTTCACGTATATATACCCTTAATATATTTGTTCAACATTCTATCTGCATGAACATTGTTCATTATTCACCAACAGCAGCAACATGGATTGGGCCCTTTGACCTGTTCCGGCTTCCAGATGTGTACATCTATTGAATTTAAAATTGTATTGATTGCTTGTATAAATTGTTTGATTAAAACTGTCCTCTCCATTTCTTATAGAGACGATCTCGGTTTCTTATTCCTGTCAGGCTGTAATTTAATATGATTTTAAGGGCTCTATTTTGTTTCATTCTATGAATATCTATTAATATTTGAGGAGAAAAATTCGCTCCGGCGCCGGGGATCGAACCCGGGTCTTTGGTTCTACGTACCAAGCGCTCTAACCACTGAGCTACGCCGAATTCAATCCCCAGCACCTGACGGAACCCCCCCCCCTTCAGTGTTTCCCTTTGTGGCCTGACTCCAAGTTAGGCAAATACGTTGACATTTTATCTCCCAGTCAACTGCCATTTTACAAAGGGCGCACTCAACTGAGTAACTGTTTGGCCGGGATTCCGCAGTTAAGTGCACAGTAACGTGTACAGAAACATGCACTGCTAGCTATGAGAACATTAGAGATTATAGTACGGTAAATCCCCGAAATATCTTATTAGATATATACATTTTGAACTTTTACCAAGAAATGTTGGTAAATCTCAAGATTTACCGATCAGCTGTGGTAAAATCGTGTTAATTTAATAAAAAATTTACATATTTATTTGCGATTCATCTTTTTAGGATCTATTTAAAAACATAAATAAAAATCACCTCAGTCATTACTGAAATAATTTCCATTTATTTTAAATCAAAGTTATTTTAATATTCTTACATACCAATGTGAATATTCCATACTAAAAATAGTGAAAAATATAATAGTTTTTACCAAACAGTCTAGATCCACAAATAAAGTAAAACAAACATTATGAATCTTAATTCTTGTTACAACAAGATTGGATGTTATGTTATTTAGAATTACACAACATGGAAGATGATTTGCACAAGAATTTTTTTCTTGAACACTTTTTTTAAACAACTACACTTCTTGAACTCTTGTCCTCCAAGGAAAGATAGTTTGCCAACCACTTCCCGTACACTAATTTCTTCTTTTCCGACTTCTTCGATGCTGATAAAATTTTCTTTGCACAATGTAAATTGATTCCTAGTGTACAATGTTGTCAGCTTTGGTACCAAGCTGATAAAACTCGACATCTTGAATATTTATGACCACTGCTATTATTGATTTTTCGTGAATTTTTGCCCTGTCTACATCCGATACTCTGATTCTCACATTCTGTCCGACTGAAGATTTCGGAATTTTGTTACAAGTGGTTGCTTTCATTTTCTTCGCTTGCATTTTGAAAACCTTCTTTGGCAGTCTCTCAGAACTGCTTCACTTTATCGACCCTGCACATATATACAACGGTGCCGGCATTCTTCTATCTAGCTTTTACCAGCTCGCATCGGTAAATCCTGAGATTTAACAACATTTCTTGGTAAAAGTTCAAAATATATTAATCTAATAAGATATTTTGGGGTTTTAACGCACTATAACGGTAAATGTTAGGTTATACCGGTAAATTCTAACATTTACCGGTCTTCGTACCTTTACGGTAACATATACAGTCACGAAGCTTGAGTTGTGAGGGTACTAGGAAAATAGACTGTGCAGGTACTATTTCTCATTGTCTGTGATGAGGCGATAGTGGCGTTCCTAGTGGTTAGCAACTATTTATGGATGCATATTTACTACGTATTGAGCTTCGTTACTGTATATACTAGACCAGAGATGGGCATCGTGCCCCACTTGAGAATCTGTGCCTCACTGACCTTCACAGAGCTTATCGCTCTGAGTGACATCATCTTCACAATCCCCGTTCCTCCCTCACGCAGCTCCTAGGCGTGGGCAGGTTCTACATCAGTTTCATAAGCAATATGAGTGGTGGCATAATGGCATTATCAAAGCATTGTGTAGGCGTTAGAAAACGATTATTTCATGAGAAATGGGAGGAAGAGTTTTTTTTTTTTTTTTTTTGCTGTTTAGAAGGGGAGAACATACGATGTATGTTATGCTCAAAAATCATATTAGGCATTAATAAATTTAATATACAATGACATTACTCCTTATGTCATTAAAAAATGCTGAATTATAAGGTAAGACAAATTAAATGTTATTTTTCGTACTATTCCGAAGAAAATTTATGATCTTAACATTTGCATAGTATACTAAATACGACATTATACCTTAAGCACGCTGCATTAAAAGGTAGCCTATGAGGAATTAAATGTTGTTTGTACGTATTATTTCCAAAAGAAATTTATATAAAAAATATCAAATGTGCGTAGAAAAGGAAATATGATTTTCTGAAATTATTTTAAGTCGAGAACGTGCAAATCCATTAAGTAATCTTGAGAAACGCCAGAATATTCAAGAAAATAACGTAGACAACGTGATGGAATATTATTGGCTAGTTACGCAATTTCTCGCCTGTGATTTAAATCAAGCGACAGAGAAGCAGTAAAGAGGGTTATGATTAAAGCTGCTTAATTAATTTGCCAAATTGAATAAAAGTTTTCGAGTCTCTCACGTTAACCAAGCGCTTTCCTAATAATTCGCCACTGACCGCCTTAGCGATTACGATAAGGTGACGCAGGTCACAGCAGTTTATATTTCCCATCCTACTCTGCAGTCTCCTCTCCTAGTAAACAAACTATTTCAAATCGAGTGCCTCACGTAACCGAAAATTGTGTCCATGTATGTACTAGACTGTGATAAGACCTTAACTACAAAATACTTTTGAGCGCTACTGTAACATTGCACCCAGAGTTGCCATACGTACGACTATAGTCGTACGCATACGACTATTTTGACTAATTGTACGAGGTACGACCGCACTGTATGTCTTATGCAATTTTGTACGACTATTTCACTGAAAGGTAAAATAATTGAAAGCATATAATGTTGCTTTATAATTAAAATAAAATTATTGGCTAATTCGTCCCTTTTAGACAAGTTTTCTTCATTTATTATGTCCTGGACTAATATGAAAGAACATGTTTTTAAGTGGGGGAATGCTTTGAAAATCGATCTGGTAACTATGCTTGCTATGCAAGTCATAATTTTTCATCTTGAGCTCTAGGTTTTACATATACGGCGCGGTTATAAGAAAGTAATACGAGTTTAATTTTATTGACTTGTTTTTTTTTTACTTGGTTATTTAACGACGCTGTATCAACTGCAAGGTTATTTAGAGTCGATGAAATTGATGATAGCGAGAGGCCGAGGATTCGCCATAGATTACCTGACATTTGCCTTACGGTTGGGGGAAAACCTCGGAAAAACCCAACCAGGTAACCAGCCCAAGCGGGAATCGAACCCGCGCATGAGTGCAACTCTGGATCGGCAAGCAAGCGCCTTAGCCAACTACACCGGTGGCACTTCCTTGTTTGTTCGACGAATAGGTTATATATAGGTTTATTTTGCGATTATTTATCAATTACGTAATGACATGAAGGTGATAGGGCCAGCGAAATGACTCCAGCGACAAAAGTTATCCAGCATTTGCTCTTAATGGGTCGAGGGAAAACCTGGAAACAACCTCAACCAAATAACTCGTCTCATTCAGGGTTTGAACCCCGGCCCGCTCGTTTCACAGTCAGACATGCTAACCATTACTAGGTACACAGCAGTGGACTAGAAATACATTAGGGAGTTGAGAAATGTACGACAATTTCATGCTGAAGTACGACAATTGTCATAAGTTAGTACGACGGTTTCGATTCCTTTATCTGGCAACCCTGATTGCACCTGAAATAGATTATACATTATGAGGTAACAGCAACTGATTGGGTCATACTGTAGGGCTCGCAAATATTCTGTTCAGATCGAACACGTCCAATGTTTTTTCTTGCGATCCGACGGGTTTTAAATCAGGCGATTTGCAATTTATATTGGGGCATTGTGTCGAGCCGCATTCACACCTTTTGTGTGCTGTTCATGGAGCGAACTCTGGAAAGTATTCCAGACCTCGCTCCAAATAAAAACTTTTAAATTAATTACTAGAAATAACACGCACTGAATAGAGCTTCCTCTAATATTGTGCTAGATAAGGGATTGTTATTACTAGAAAATCAATTTGTTTTCCACTGTCTTTAATGACAATATAAAACCGTAGCGCTCTCTCATAAAGTTCTGTAAAAAGCCAGAGCTAATCAATCACTCCCTTCTTTGTTCCTTGAGGACGATAGCAGTGTCATACACTACCATGTCTCGAGATTATTCAGTCTGTAATAAGCTACAAACTTTGCTCCTTTTTGCCATTAAATTGATAAAGCTCATCTGTGGAACATCGTCTCAAGTTCCATTTTTATTTCTGTAGACACTAGAACCCAGTTCCATTTCTCTTCTGTCTCATATTACGTGCTGACGTCATAACGGTTGATGTGTTGTTAAAGCAGCTGTACTCACTTGTCTTTAAATGCAATTGAGTGTTTTTTTTTTTTGTCATTTGCCTAAGCTGAGGTAAAAATGAAATGCGGAGACTTAGTGAAAATCTTTAAACGTACACCATTATCCTGCAAAAATTTAGTGAAATTCATTTTTTATACTTCAACTATTACACAAGCTAAATGAACAAAACCTTTAACTCTTAATACAGGCTACTTAATTACTTACTTACTTACTTACTTGCTTTTAAGGAACCCGGAGGTTCATTGCCGCCCTCACATAAGCCCGCCATTGTTCCCTATACTGAGCAAGATTAATCCAGTCTCTATCATCATATCCCATCTCCCTCAAATCCATTTTAATATTATCTTCCCATCTACGTCTCGGCCTCCCCAAAGGTCCTTTTCCCTCCGACTTCCCAACTAACACTCTATATGCATTTCTGTATTTGCCCATACGTACTACATGCCCTGCCCATCTCAAACGTCTAGATTTAATGTTCCTAATTATATCAGGTGAACAATACAATGCGTGCAGTTCTGTGTTGTGTAACTTTCTCCATTCTCCTGTAACTTTATCCCTCTTAGCCCCAAATATCTTCCTAAGCACCTTATTCTCAAACACTCTTAACCTATGTTTCTCTCTCAAAGTGAGAGTCTAAGTTTCACAACCATAAAGAACAACCGGTAATATAATTCCCATTCCGAGGCTTATTTGAAGGTTTCGTAACAAGCTGTTTTTTACGGTGATGGCTACAGGCTACATACATTAAAATTTATAAAACACTATTCCAAATATTAAAATAACCAATAATTGCCTGTAAAAATAATATTTAATTTGCATAATTTTGTTTACAACCGTAAAGCATTTACATAATAAAATCTATAATTAATTTAACTCTCCTGCTACCAAGGTTTTTGCAATCTACTACTACCAAAGGGGAGTAATACAATTACCCCCATCAAAATCATAGTACCAACCTCTGTTAAACACTTGGAATAATAACAATGCATATATTATTGACTGTGAACCTATACAAAATGTAAAATAATTTTTCGCTTTTTAAAAATAGAGGGTGATTCAAAAGTTCCATTCCATTTTGTTGAAAACGTGACCCAAAATTAATTAACTTCAGATATGTTATTGGTGACACTGAGAAAACATATCAGTAAAGTTAAACTTGCCTATCTTCCACTTCAAGGCAAACTCCTCATCGCTAAATAATATCCAAGTTGAGAGATCTTGGTTCGATTCCCGGTGTCAGAACGAACTTTTCTCCAATAATAGGTATCTTATGGACTGTATTAACTCAATTTACAAGCAATATAATTCATCGGGGTAAGAAAATATAAATTTCACACATCATCCCCTCACTTTTTTTCAACTACTCACAATATCACACTCTTCATTTCTAAATACAGAACATCCTTCTACTCTTCATATTTCACTGTCTCTGCAGCTCATCTCTGGAACTCTCTACCACAACATTTCAGAGACTGTCGGACATTATCTAGTTTCAACAATAAACTAAAGTTGCAATTTTTCAATTCAGATTTATTTCAATTATAAGCCCTTTTTTCTGTGATAGTTTTGTAAAAAAATATATATACTTCTTTTCCTTCCTTTCCCCTTTTGTTTCTCTTGATCACCAGATGAATTTATTATCATACCCTTTTATTGTGCATTTCATTTAATTTTCGTATTTTTTCTACTTTTTATTATTATTTTATTACATTCCATTTGTTGTACTCTTCCCTACGTTTTCCCTATTAACTATTTGTACTAAGTGAGTTGCTTCTATTATATTCCAATCTTTAGATCTGTATTTTATTTTATTTTTTCTATTATGATATTATTTTCATGTTTTAGTGTCGATTTTGTTACGCTATATTTTTTTGTAATATGTCAATATTACGTTGTTTAACTTTTTGTCAAATTTTCACAGCTTGTATGCTTTGTGACCTGGTAGAGTGTAAGAGAAGGCCCTATGGTACTTACTTACTTACTGGCTTTTAAGGAACCCATAGGTTCATTGCCGCCCTCACATAAGCCCGCCATTGGTCCCTATCCTGAGCAAGATTAATCCAGTCTCTACCATCATATCCTACCTCCCTCAAATCCATTTTAATATTATCTTCCCATCTACGTCTCGGCCTCCCCAAAGGTCTTTTTCCCTCCGGCCTCCCAACTAACACTCTATATGCATTTCTGAATTCGCCCATACGTGCTACATGTCCTGCCCATCTCAAACGTCTGGATTTTATGTTCCTAATTATGTCAGGTGAAGTATACAATGCGTGCAGCTCTGCGTTGTGTAACTTTCTCCATTCTCCTGTAACTTCATCCCGCTAGATAGGCCTACTGCCCTTCCACCCTCTTGTATTAATTCTGCTGGAATTTTATCAATACCTGGAGACTTGTACTTTTTCAGATTTTCTATCGCAATTTCGACTTCAGAAAGCGTGGGTTCCGGTATAAATGGCTCAGCAGTTTGTATTTCGATTTCGTCCCGATCATTTCTATTTGGCCTATGTATATTTAGTAGTTGCTCAAAATAGTTTTTCCATCTGTTCAGGATTGAATGAGAGTCTGCAAGCAAGTCACCATTCTCATCCTTGATCACGTTTGCCCTTGCCTGATATCCATTTTTAAATTCCTTTATACCCTTATATAAATCTCGAATGTTTTTATTCTTAGCATTTGTTTCTACCTCATTCAGTTTTTCCTTCAAGTAATCTCTTTTTTTATTCCTAAATGTACGACTTGCTTCCCGTCTTTCATTGAAATAATGATCTCTATTCTCCACAATTGGATCCTGTAAGAATTTCAATTTTGCCTGTTTCCTTCTATCTACTGCAATGGAACAATCTTCATCAAACCTTAAGTCTGCCAGTATAGTAAATATAATAATAATAATAATAATAATAATAATAATTATTATTATTATTATTATTATTATTATTATTATTATAAAAAGAATGAGAATATTTTTCCTCGAAGTACAGGGAAGATTATCAATCTCGAGGTCGGATACTGGACGTGGTAGATGCGGCGAACTGTACTGAAAGTGTTTAAATCAGCGTCGAGGCTCGAACCGGGAAGCGTGCTCGGAATGCAATCAAACTGCCGGAATCTGAATTTGCGGTCTTGCGGCTAAATTGTAGAGCGCAACTGCTCTCGCCACTTTGACCATCGAGTAGTGGAGTAGCTTTCAGTGACAGTGTTGATTTCCTGCGCTGCAGAATCAGCTCTAGTCCATATATTGACTACAGCCATTTTATTTTCTCATTATTATTATTGTGTACTTCCGTCCCATTGCCATCATCAATATCACCATCACGACCATTACATAACCGTGGCAATTGTCATTGACATCGTCATTACATTGCCATGATCACTATCACCATGATAATTACAATCACCGTTACCAATATTACTATTATTATCATCAGTCAATATCAATGTCATGGAGGAAATGACAGGAGAAACATTTAAAAGGTAAGCGAAAACGTGTCCTTGCAAGAGAGTTTGGGGCTAGAAAAAACTGAGTAAGCCTATGTGGACCCCAAACCTATTGGCCATTTGTCTCACTTCGAGTGTCGCCGTTCTACTGAAGAAACTTTAGAAAATTTTGAAGGGAATGCCGAAAATGGGCGTGACCTTAATAGCCATCACATGTGGGAAAGAGGAAAAGAATAGCAAAGCAGTCGAAAACAGCAATTCCAGTTGTCACGGATGTTACAATTTTTCTGTTTTCACATATCCAGTTGCAGTTAACTTCCGATAAGTATCTAAAAAATCCGCAGTCTATACTTCGTTCCATAATGTCTGACAGGAGATGTAAACATTGTCGGCAAAGGAGGAGAGAAGTATTGTAGGACCGCATTTAATAGCGAGCAGGACGCCATAGTCCTGATTATGACGTAATCGCGATAAGCGAGATGTATTCTAAACAGACTACAGTTGTTGGTACTAGCGTACAAAAAACATCTGCAGTACAAGTATATTAGAATTCCGACAAGGAGAACAAGACTACGCTCTATGGATGTAGTGGCAAGTCTTTATTTATGACTATAAGCTCATAGCCAAGTATTGTATACTGCACACTTCCTTACGACGTTGTTTTTGAACTGAAGAAAACAGCCAATTAAATTCGATTCCGGGCCTCACATAATCCTAATATAGGACTCTCCTACTCACATAACTCGTTAGCTTTGGTTCTGCACGCATTTATAGTAACTTGTCGAATTATATATATTTTTTCTGTTATTTCGGAACGGAAACACAAGTACAAGTGAGCGGGAAAACCCTAGAATACGTCAAAGATTACATCTACTTTGGGCAGATGATGTCATTTCAGAACGCATGCCCTAAAGAAATCAACAGGAGAATAACCCTAGTTTGGAGAAAGTACTGGAGCATGAAATTTATTTTTGAAGACAAGTTCCAAAACTTGAACATCAAGAGACAAGCACTCGAACACTGGATAATACCCACGCTACTTTATGGATGGCAAACATGGTCGCTCACAGAAACAGAAAAACTAAAACTACAAAGATGTCAGCGAAAAATGGAACGTAGGATCATCAAAATATCAGAGATAAGGTGCCAGCCTCAACAATAAGGAAGATGACAGGCCTACAGGACGTCGTGATGGCACCTCAGCGACTGAAGTGGAAGTGGGGAGGCCACGTGAGCAGACTGAACACGTCGAGATGGGCGTATGTGATCCAAGAACGGGGAAGAGGACAGCGGGAAGACCGAGGACCCGAAGCAGCGATTTCTTCAGGAGGCAAGCTGGTAGACAGTGGACAAAAACGGCGACATGCAGGACAACATGGCAGATGCTCGGAAGAAGATCGCCAGATACTAAGTGACAGAGAGTGGACTGACATAAAATATCTGTAGTATTATTTTCAGTGCATAACCTCTAGTGACTGAAAATGGACAAACATTAGAGACAGTAAATGAACAATCATTAAGCATCAGGGTAATAACTTTTTTTTACCTGTACAATGGACTCGTCATGATTAGCTCCCCAGGCGAGTATAAGAAGAGCTACCCTGCTTGATGCAGGAGGTATTTGTTCTAATGGGATGTAGTGGGCTTATTTATTTATTTATTTGTTTATTTATTTACTTATATGTTTATTTATTTATTAGTTTGTTTATTTATTTATTTGTTTATTTATTTGTTTGTTTATTTGTTTGTGTGTTTGTTTATTTATTTAATTATTTCTTTATTTGTTTCTTTATTTATTTACTTATTTGTTTATTTTTATTAGTTTGTTTATTTATTTATTTGTTAATTAATTTATTTGTTAATTAATTAATTTGTTTGTTTATTTGTTTTTGTTTATTTAATGATTTGTTTATTTATGTATTTACTTGTTTATTTATTAGTTTGTTTATTTATTTGTATATTTGTTCATTTATTTATTTGTTTATTCATTTATTTATTTATTTATTTGTCTGTTTATTTATTTGTTTGTTTATATATTTGTTTATTTATTTGTTTATTTATTTATTTGTTTATTTATTTATTTGTTTGTCTATTTATTTGTTTGTTTATTTGTTTGGTTGTTTATTTATTTGTTTATTTGTTTGTTTATTTATTTTTTATTTGTTTGTTTGTTTTTTATGTATTGGTTTATTTATTTATTTGTTTATTTATTTATTTGTCTGTTTATTTACTTATTTATTTGTTTATTTAATTATTGGTTTATTTATTTATTTGTTTATTTATTTCTTTATATATTTATTTGTCTGTTTATTTACTTATTTCTTTACTTGCTATTTATTTATTTATTTATTTGTTTATATATATGTATATTTATTTATTTGTCTGTTTATTTATTTATTTATTTATTTATTTATTTATTTATTTATTTATTTATTTATTTATATTGCTGTGATGTACCGAAGTATATAATGATATTTCAGTGCAGGGATTCATTTCTGTTATATTACGAATTACAGATATGAGTGGTTATGCATGTATGTTTATTTTGTTGTCTGCGATGAATTTATTAAGAATTCTAGATAACTCTATATCTGCTATCGAAAGAAAATAACTTTAAAATCTAAAAACGTTGTGAGACGTGGATGGAGAAGTTGAGACAGTGAATTTGTTTGAAGCTGCTCGAGTGACAACGCGAAGTGACGGGGGGTATGCCTCCGGCTGCCTTACGGTTGATTGCGTGTCATATTCTAATTGCAGACAGTTGATGCAAGTGTGGGCTAAGAGATGTGAGGCCTCGTCACTTGCTGTTGCCTCGTCGACAACAAACCATAAAGGGGTTGAAGTGTCTTTCGTGGAATCTCTCAGGTGAAATTATTCATGTTTCTACCTACAGAACAGTGACAATAATATGAACTAACCTGTACGAACGACACAGATTGCTATCTCTAACTTTATAATATTCATGACAGTAGGACAATAATTTAATCCCTGTAGAAGGTACGTGGCCTAGTTCGAGTACCGTCTGACCTGATCCGTAGTGAGGCTTGTAGTGTGATTTTCCTCCGATTTCTTCCGTTCCGTCTTCATAGACATCAGTCTCCATTATAATAACATATCCATAGTATAATTATATCCGATCACCAGGTGGCGAAATGTGTCGGTTCTGAGATTTTGTTTATTTAGTTACGTAACGACGCTGTATCAAGTGCGGTATTATTTAGCGAAGATTGAATTGGTGACAGTAAGATGGTATTTAGCGAGGATAGGCCGAGGACTAGCCATAGATTACCTGACTTTCGCCTTATGATTGGGGAAAACCTCTGAAAAAACCCAACCAAGTAATCAGCTCAAGCGGGAAACGAACCAGCGCCCGAACGAACTCTGGATCGGCAGGTAGGAACCTTAGCGGTACTGAGATATAGGCCTAATTTTTCCCTTATGATTTGTTTCGTTATAACTTTGGCTTTGGGTTTTGAATGCGCAGTGGCACATAGCATATTGCAAAAGGGGTGGGGGAGAAATATGTCGGTTGTCTCAGTAGTAAACTACTGGGTGTTCAGTTCAAAATGTGTCATGGCTCGCTGTATGCCGTCATGTGGCTAGCCGATGAGCCTAGAGAATTCAATCTTCCTACACTTCCGCAGAGGTGTATAACCTATGAGGTAGAAGTACGGCGTTCATTCTGAAGAGTACGTACCGATACGTAGGTAACGCCTGTAGTGGCAGGAATGTGAACTGTTTGGAAATACGTACTGTCGGCATATGGGAAGAGGGTTAAGATGATTACTTACGTATTTGTTGACATTAACTTCGACGGTCAACATGGACACGGAGCATTTGATTTGTATTGTGGAATGTTACCGTACGCAACCCATGATAACAAATACCCTGCCTACGACTTTTCGGCGCAAAACGCAGTTCGAAAGAGGTTATGGTAGCACACAGACCGTACAGACCGCCATCTGTTGCTACGACGTTCAAGTTATACCGTACATGTTCTCAAGTTCAGATTGAAGAACGCCTTAAATAATAGGCAACTTCTCTAACATATAAGCTGAAACTCGCTTCAAATCGGTGACCCAACAACAGTGACGTCATGACACACTTTGAAATGAACACCCAGTAGTTGAGAACATTTAGAAAGAACCGTAAGTAATGTCATTCATTTCATGCGGTTATTCTTTGGGATATTTCAAACAAAAAAGTTTAAAATAATTTCGTTCGCGTTTGCTTATTTTTCGAGAAAAAAAATGTTTTATATGAAAAATTTCATAGTTTGTTTTGGAAAATCCATTGATTCAAATCCCAATATGCTCAGTCAATTTAAGAGAGCAGCGTTTTACAACAGAAAATACTTTTAATTTCGTCCTTTACGCGAATTTATAGCTATAGGGATTGTTTTTCAGAACGAAAAGTTACATTTGTTTAGATCAAATTTCTGCACATTTAAAGAACAAAACTAAAATCCTTTCAATCATTTATTATCATAATACACTGCTCTCTTAAATTGACTGAGCATTTGGAAATTAAATCAATTGCTTTCCCAAAACACGCTGTTGAAATCTTTCGTATACAATTTTTTTTTCTAGAAAAGAAGACAAAAGCAAGCAAAAGTGTATTATTTTTTTTGTTTGAAATATCTCAAAGAATAACCCCCTGAAAGTAATGTAATTACTTACGGTTCATCCTATTATTGTATTCGCAACTTAAAGCATAGTCAAATATTAAGTCGTCCCATAATTAATGTCGTTTTTTAAGTTTGGTGTTTGTAAGACTTTTTTTTGTTACTCGAATATAATATAGGGTTATTTAAAAGTTAGTTACATTTTGAAACGGATATAACATTGTCCAAAATTGACGTATACACAAAATCGTAACACATTTGTATGTATCGAACAATGGGATTTGTCCATTTATCACACTCATTTGTTTTGATTAACATGCTAACGGTTACTTTTATCGGACTCCGTTATTTCGACATGGTACAAGATTTTGTTATGCCAAATTTACGAATCGTGACATCGAGAACATAATCTTCATGCAAGACGGTGTACCTCCCCGTATTTATACACCAGTTAAAGGATTTTTACGTAAGAAGTTTGGTGATCGCATAATAAGCAGACATTTTCTTGACGCCTGGCCAGCACGTTCCCCTGATATAAATGCAACAGATTTTTAGCTGTGGGGTTATTTAAAAGACTGAAGTTTTTTAACTAATTCTACGATTACCGACGAACTAAAATATGCAATTTCGCAACAAACTGAATACATTCCGCTAGATCTATTAAGTAAATGTTGTTTTCAACATAAAAGAAAGATTATTGCTTGTTGAAGAACAAAATGGAGAATATTTTCAACATTTAAACTGAATCCAATAAACCCCATATCTTTATTAATAAAGGGTGCGTCAGAAAGAACGGATGGATTTCAAACTATCGATACGCAACGAGGAGAGAGATATAGTGGGGGGGACCACGACTGTTGGGTCAGCCATAGAATGCAGTTTCAGTTGAGAATATGGTGTTGGTCTGGTGCACAACGTGCTTTCATCGTAGAGACATTTTTGAAAAATGAAGAGTCTATGATCGCCACTCAGGACTCATTTCGACATCGGATGTCACGCTAGAATTCCAACTCGGAAACAATTTTGCGGTGGGTGGCTTCATTTCGTATCACAGGTTCAACATTAAAGAAGAAATCACCTGGACGAAATTCTATTGCACTGAGATTGTCCGAGGCTACGGTAAGATCTCGCGCCCTGCGACTTCTTTCTTTGGGACCATTTGAAGGCGTAAGTTTGTAAACATCGATCACATACACTGGACGAACTGAAGACAGCGATTCGTGAAGAAATCGTGGCAATTGCACCAGCTATGACTGTGAAAGTGATGGCGAACATCAGAAAACGCCTCGATGCCTGTATTGAAAGCCAAGGACATCATATGGATAATGGTGTTTTACATAAATAAACTGCATGTATTGGTGAATATGTTGATAAAAATAAATTTTTGATTTGATGAATCTTTACAATTTTCTTGCCATGTGAAATCCATCCGTTCTTTCTGACGCACTCTGTATAAGTGTGTTCTTGTTTTTGTATATCTTAATTCTTGGAAATGTTGTGACGTCAAAATGTAACTTAGCGTCTACTTTTGAATAAACTAATACTTAACTGTAAACCTTCAAGAAAAATGAGAGTAGAATACTATGTGAAAAAGTTAATTGAAATAACTTTAAAAATTGAAATATTTCTGTAATTTCAAGAATTTTTAAATAACTTCAATCCCATTATAATTTTAAAGATAATTCTAAAATAACAGAAATACGTTTGAGCTCACAGAAGTTTGGACGGATATAAATCTTGGTATAGTCGATGACGAGAGTGAAGAAGAGGAAGATTGTTCGTTTGTCAGCTCTGTCAAGCAACTGGGATGGAAATCTTGTACGGCGTAGTTCGTTCTTACGAGCGTTTAAAACTGTTTCTCTCTTACAAAAGCTGTCTCGATGGGAAAGCAATTTACTGAATGTAATAAAGTAAACGCAGATTTTGCCCCTTCAAACGAGCCCCGCTCTCAGTTGTAACACTATCTCAGCGATTCGAGATGCCTAGCACGAATCGTTAATTCAGGGAGATCATTTCGCACAAACTTTTGACAAAGTTGTGTGGGTTGCAATTCCACCTTTCACGAGAAACAAGGGCTCGTGTTCCACCCCCCCCGCCCCCCCCGTTAAATGAGGCACAATTATCAATTCTGACTCCACTCCAACCTGTCTGCTGAAGAGGATGCTCAATATTTCTCTCATGTCTGTAGCTCTCTTGTTATTTAATACCGTTTTGAACTATTTAGGCCAAGTGCAATAAGTCAGAATTTTCTTTAATTAAGCTTTCAAACACAGAAGTTGAACAAGCAGTACACAAAGCTGCATTTTAAGAATGGTAAACCCTCTCAGATGTGGGTAGAATTAAGAGCAAAGAAGTACGAAAATAATTATAAATTTTGACTTTGGTAATAATAATAATAATAATAATAATAATAATAATAATAATAATGATAATAATAATAATTGTTTCTATGTTTATTTATTTCCTTATTTATTTATTTATTACTTATTTACTTTGTTTATTTATTTATTCATTCATTCCTTCTGGCGTAGATAAGGCAATCAGGTCTTCTCTTCCACTCAGCCAGAAACAAAAGAAGCTTATACAGGGACATGATTTTATTTTTACTAACATATTTTTAATATTAACCTGGCTATACCTTTGGATCAACGCCGTTTGCTACCCCCTTCCACGACTGGAGTTCGATGATACTGGCGTAATGTACAAACAAATCACTTTACTACATACAGGAGGGAAGAAAAGTAGTTCATCCATTTACTTAAACTAGGAAATATCACGATTTTGAGTTTGATCATTTTCATTAGGTTTTTGTTTAATCAAAATACAGTGCAGTATTAACATTGAGTGTTTTTACTCACGAACTGAGCTATCCATTCGGACGTATTCATTATGCAGTGTATATTAAACTGTCTACTGCACATTAGCGTACAATATAGAGAATGAAGTTAAATTGAAAAATAATCATAATATGGATATTTAAACACATTTTTGAAAATGGTGGCAGTTCATTTCGATACAGGCTTCAGTTCTAATGTGTATACTATCGCACTATAGACTATTGTACCTAATCCCAATTACCAGTTTCGTTCTTCGTACTAGTAACTCTTGTTGAAATAATTCTGTACCTACTCTATAAAAGAGTACCTTACGTACTATAAATTCAATCTTCACTTCTGCTCGATCCGAAAAGATAAAATTACTCAGACATGCTTTCTACTGTCATAGGGTCGTAGAAAGGGAGGAAATCATGTGACAGTTAATTAGTTAACGAGGCCCTTTTATTTAAGTTATTTTAAATAGTAGTATAATATTACGTAGACGTCCAATTAACACCTAACAGAAATTAATGTTTTCAGAGAAGATCTAAGACAGCCCAGCCACTAGTAGGCGATTAAAAGCTGGTGGAGGAAACCGGGATACGACGTATGCAAATGAACGACAGTACCTGTGCGAAAATGATTCAATATTGAAAGCTCTTTTGTCACTGGAAAACGCAAACATATTTCTGGAACGAACTGTTCACTATAACCGTAAGGCTACTATGACTGTATATGCAGTCGTGGATCTGTGTGGAGGACGGTTTAACTTCATTAATAGAAGGGGTGGGAGTGAAGTACATTCAAGAAGTCAGTTACAATAAAAATTGAAGTAAAAATAAAATGATGTCCCTGTACAATGTTGCAATGATACAAGTTAATAATTGCAGACTAATATTTAAACAACACTCATAGATTGATATAGTTATAAGCACAAGTTGAGTAAAATAATGCAAACATACTAAATAATAGTTACAAAATAATATAAGCTTAGAAGTTACACTCAATGAATATATAAGGGGTAAGTGAAGTAACTTATACTTACTTACATACTTACGGCTTTTAAAGAACCCGGAGGTTCATTGCCGCCCTCACATAAGCTCGCCATCGCTTCCATGTTCTTGTAGGCACACATCAATTTTGAGTATTAAAGAAAATGTCCGAAACTACTGTAAATATCAAGAATTAAATCATATCGCCTTATAGGTATAAAGGTATAATTCATATAAAATATATCTTACTTCTCTTTCCTTCGAAAATCAAAATATTCGCCTGAAATTGTCGTCGTTATATAGTAATAAAGGATTATTCCTGTCTCTAATCACTCTAATCCGGGGATTTAACACCCGTAGACACAAATTTTCCTTTGATAATCATCCGGTTGATCTACTATCTCCATCTTGTAGCTATGCCTGAAGCCGTGATTTTAAACCTACCCAGATGTGATCTCTGCTTCAGATCATGGCTCAGAAAAATGAAAAAGACCTTCGTTTTATAAATCTAAACACGGTTTAAAGCCATGGCGGTGGTCTAGATCTCGTTTTAAAAATCGACCCAATGTGTTGTGCTTGGTATTGGTCAGAAGTTAATAATCTTTCTGCACTGTAGTCGATAGTAAGTCGATAATACAAAAAGGAAGGAAAATAGACGAAAATATAAAGAAAGAACGGAAGAAAGAAAGGAATGAAAAAAGAAAGAAAGAGAAAGGAAGAAAGAGAGACAGAAAGAGAAAAAAAGAAAGTCAGAAAGAGAAGTAAGGAAAGAAAGAAAGAAGGAAAGAATGATAGAAAAAAGGAAAGGAAGAAGGAAAGAAAGAAAGAGAAAGGAAGAAAAAACGAAAGAAATACAGAAAGAGAAAGAACGAAAGAAATACAGAAAGAGAAAGAAAGAAAGAAATACAGAAAGAGAAAGAAAGAAAGAAAAAGGAAAGAAAGAAGGAAAGAAAAAGGAAAGAAAGAAAGAAGAAAGAAAGAAATAAAGAAGGAAAGAAAGAAAGAAGAAAAGAAAGAGAAAGGAAGAGGGAAAGAAAGAAAGAAGGAAAGAAAGAAAGAAAGAAAGAAAAAGAAAGGAAGAAGGAAAGAAAGAGAAAGGAAGAAGGAAAGAAAGAAAGAAAGAGAAAGGAAGAAGGAAAGAAAGAGAAAGGAAGAAGGAAAGAAAGAAAGAAGGGAAGAGGAAGGAAGAGGGAAAGAAAGGAAGAGGAAGAGGGAAAGAAAGAAACAAGGAAAGAAAGAAAGAGAAAAGAACAAGGAAAGAAAGAAAGAGGAAGAGGGAAAGAAAGAAAGAGGAAGAGGGAAAGAAAGAAACAAAGAAAGAAAGAGAAAAGAAGAAGGAAACAAAGAAAGAAAAAGGAAGAAAGTAAGAGAAAGGAAGAAGGAAAGAAAGAGAAAGGAAGAAGGAAAAAAAGAGAAAGGAAGAAGGAAAGAAAAAAAGAGAAAGAGAAAGGAAGAAGGAAAGAAAGAAAAAAGGGAAGAGGAAGGAAAAGGGAAAGAAAGAAGCAAGGAAAGAAAGAAAGAGAAAAGAACAAGGAAAGAAAGAAAGAGGAAGAGGGAAAGAAAGAAACAAGGAAAGAAAGAAAAAGAAGAAGGAAAGAAAGAAGGAAAGAGAAAGGAAGAGGGAAAGAAAGAAAAAGAAAGAAAAAAGGAAGAAGGAAAGAAAGAAAGGAGGAAAGAAAGGAAGGAAGATGGAAAGAAAGAAAGAAAGGAAGAAGGAAAAAAGGGAAAAAAGAAAGAAAGAGAAGGAAGAAAGAAAGTGAAAGGAAGAAGGAAAGAAAGAGAAAGGAAGAAGGAAAGAATGAAAGAGAAAGAAGAAATGAAATGAAGAAAGAGAAAGAAAGAAGGGAAGAAGGAAGGAAAGAAAGAAAGAAGAAAAGAAAGAAAGAGTTTAAAGTGATAACTATCGCAGACCAATGTTTGAATTGAAAATTCGAAGAAAGAAAAGTTTAAAATTCCCATTGCGAAATAATGTGAAGAACTACCCCAAAGGGACGATTTAGCGCAGTTTTGTTACTAGCACAAACGTGTTACATTGAATGTGTGGTCACGTTGCAATGTTACATGGTCCGTAAGAGCCGCGATAACAATGCTAATTTTTGAGGAGTCGAAATTGTTGGTGTTTGCACAACGTCACTGCATGCATGGCGAGGTCAGGTGAGTGAGTGGCGTTTGCACATAAATCGAGTTTTTGAATCGCCAGTGCATGCGGGCTGGCCGCTGACCCGTATTGAAATGAATGCTCATTGTTTCATTGCTGTGGAGTATTAAATAATTGCATAAACCCGCTATGCAGTTCAATTTGCTGCAGTAATTCTGTAACTGTCCCACGAACTTTCCCACACCATCCGACTGCAGCCTTATAAGAGGAAACATCAACTCGATTCTCTGCACAGTTTTGTTTCACAGTCCTCTGCTGTGTCTTTAGTTAAAGAATCTACGGTTGAAACGTACACTTAGCGGCAAAAAGAATGAGCCGACTCTTGGTCGATAGAAATACTAAGTTCTATCGCGCGGTTCACTCGTGTAAACGTAACCCTGTGCAAGGCATTGCTGTGGTGTCTCTTCATTGAAAGTCATCCGTCTATAATGTAGTAAACCTTAGGAGCAGTGTGTGGCCCAGTGGTGAGAAGTCTGACATCCGTGCTAGAGGTTATGAGTTCGCCTCCCGGTATGGTAAAATTATTATTTTTTTTTATTTTAACTTTTACTTAATTAATTAGTTTAAATGTGAAATGGCATTTGTTAACAAATTTCGTTATGCCTGCCTTGTAAAAATATTATTGCCCATCACCTGTGGGCTATTAATAGGGGAGACCTGGCCTGTATAAACAAAAATACTTGTTTCACATCCTAAAAAACCGGACGCATATCAAACACACATAAATAATTAAATTAACAAAATCAAACTATTTTTTAATATATTAACAAAATAAGGCCTGTGGTGGGGACTAGTATCTCGTCCACAAACCACCTGCGTCAACAACTGCCCTCATTCTGCGCGGCATGGAGTCCACAAGATTATGGAACAGGTCTAAATTCTTGGCCAAATCCTCCCACGCATCTAGAACTCTGTCCCACAATTCCTCAGGTGTCCGAACGGGTGGTTGTTCTGCCCAATTAGAGCGTAGGATCCTTTTGACTGCTGCCCACAAATTCTGAATCGGATTCATATCTGGTGAATTTGGAGCCAGTCAACTGGGTCGACATCACGCTTCCTCGTAAACCATCTTTGAATCCGGTTGGCGGTGTGGATCGGATGAGTATCCGATTATCCTGCTGGAAGAAAAGTTTTCCTTCTCGATATCGTTTTCGGGCGGAAGGGATCATTACATTTGCCAAAATGTGTTTGTAGACTTCTGCCGTAAACCGCGTTTCAGAAGAACTGCCCCATCGTATGACATCCACCCCAACACGCGACCCTCACAAAACCCGACTTGTTAATAATTCGTCTCACGAAGCGTTCATCGTATCGGTGGCCATTCTTACAATAAACTAGGGTAGTACTATTGTTGCTATTGGAGACAATTACCTCGTCGTCGGTGAAAATGACATTTCTCCACTCGAAGTCCTGTCGGAGAGTAGCATACGCAGAATAACCTATGCGAACCAGGGCAATGAGTTATTGTTTCTGTGCCATCTTCAAGCGTAATGACGAGACAGAACGTTGTATTAACAGATAGCAGTATTGCTTGAAAAAGAGAGGGAGGTTTATTATTTGAGTTTGGGTATATTCTAAGAGATATCGCCACATAATTATAGCTTTGCGAGACATATGTGATGGCAAATTTGTAATTAAAAAAAGAAGATTGGGGGAGATTCGAACCTTGAGCTACTACCATCAACTTGTTTAATAGACCAATGTTGTAACGACTTACGCTACTGTGACTGTTTGTATCAGTTCGGCATAATACGTGGATTTCCTATTCATATTCGCTCCGGTTGATTTTATATTTATCAATTTTATTATTATTTCACTCTTCAAGGACCCTGATGTATCTAGAATCAACCCGCCATTCGATTTTATTACATATTTTAGACTCTTAAACAAAATACAGCAAATTTAAATGGTATAATTATATGTTACCTAGTGAACTACGGCTTTGACGAGACGAGCATGCGCAATGTTATGTCTCGGAAAGTTAGAAATTGTCGGCCGGCCCATTCTTTTTGCCGCTAAGTGTACATTAAAGATCTTTTGAAGTATGAGAGTAATAAAGAAGATCTCCATAATTCTTTATCGTATAGTGTCTAATTAACGATATTTTTCTATTCGACGACATACTCATTATCCTATAATTTTTACCGTTATTGGTAGCTTTAATTTTATTCAAGCTAATTTTAATAACCTCTGAACTACAGTCTGTACTTCAATCGTAGCTGAAAGGCGTATTCTGCGTGTCTCACTTCATAATATACTGTATCTCACATCTGTCATGAAGTCCTTCCCTTTGTCTGATTATGCCACCTCCGGGATAAGAAGCCAGGCAGCGAGCATACGTCTGCCTTTGTTGTGTACCTGGGTTTGTGTTTTGCTATGCGTGTCCTTTCTCCGTCAAATTAGATGACGCGCCAAGGAACGTGTGCAGAATAGCGTGTGACGCAGAACTCGGGACTACCATGTAAAAAGATTTCCAGCCTTGAGGGAATCTCTGTACAATTAGGCAAATTGTAGACGTTTTTACGCTGAGACGGAAATGTAATATTAACAAAGGGGAATGTAGATCTTCGTACCTTTCAGCTTTTCGTTACGTGAAGTTGCAAAACGATATTTTGGAATTTTACCGCCGAAATTATTAAGTAAAGATATAAAAGCAAAAGGATACATTTTCACAAACAATGGTACTTGTGTAAGGACTGATCTTATTGGACTATTCGTTTTCACATTAAGAAAATTTATGCTCAACCATGCCGAAATGTAGTAATTATACACCTGGTAGTAGCCCTTTAATGCACCTCATTAAAGTACACCTATTCATTATAATTCAGTTGGCCAGCCAATGAGAAATCTCCATTGTACTGATTGTATCATTATAAAACCGCAAGTATCGATTATTCTCGGATATGCAATCGAAAGACAATTGGCGACAAGTCACGGAGGCTGGAAACCCAATACTGTCGCAGAAGGTTATGTTCTGTTGCTATAATAATTAGCGTTAATTGTAAATAATATTCAAATAAATTCAATTTGTCATCTCGTTTTTCAATGTCTAATTTAATTTCAATGTTATATCAATATTAATATTTAGTTTACTCTCTAGATTATATCAAGGTCAATGTGGACATCTGTTCCTTGGAAGAAATCAATACTTTCGCGTCTGCGCACATCTCACAATTTACGAGCTATGCGCAAGGTCACTTCCACTCTTCAGTCACATAAGAATAAAATGAATACTTCTGAATAATTTCAAGTTAGAAATATGGTCGAGCATAAAAATTCGTATAAAACTTGACTATAATGGTAATTAAGACGCTCGTATAAAAATTATGAAACTCGCTTGTGCTCGTTTCATAAACATACTCGCGACTTAATTACTACCATTATAGGCTCTTTGCATAATGTACCATTATGAAATGGTCTTCAAGCTTATAACCAGTCTTTCTTCTGTTCTCACTTGTTCAAATTTGTATTTGTCCTGGGTATCCTGCCTGCTACCAAGGTTTTCTGTAACTTACTACTACCCAGCGGAGTAATACAATTACCCTCATCAAAATCACTCTACTACCAACCTTTGTTAAACACTTGGAATATTAACTATTAATTTTCCACTTTTTAAAAATATGGGGTGATTTAAAGGTCCCATTCCATTTTGTTGAAAACTGTACCAAATTTAATTAACTTCAGATATGTTATTAGTGACACTATCAAAAAACATATCAGTAAAGCTAAACTTTCCTATATTCCATTTTAAGGCAAGCTCCTCAACGCTATATAATTTTGACAGGGTGGAAAACACATATATAAGCAATGAAAGTCACAATATTATTAAATTAATTATAAATCATTTCGGTTACCGTATTTGTTGAAATTTAAATATTAAAATACAATATTATACTTCTTCAAGACGTTTGTAATAAAACAAAATCTCTAAAAATTCTAAGATAAAGAAATAAAAATATTAATTTACGAAAATAAATTTTAGTTTTTTGCTGAAATTGAAATATATAAACACAACATATACTGCAATCAGTATCTCTGAAAAAGACTTTAATACTAATTATTTCTAAAAAAAAATGACTTTTAGAATAACTGTAACACACAGAAATAAAATTTAAAAAAAATTGGAAGCAAAGGTCATGGTACTCATGATAATATGAATAATGATATGAACAACTAAAAATAAAATAAGTTGTAAGCAGACAAGTTCAAAAATGTAGGAAGTTAACCTATAAATTAATTTCAAATCCTGGAATTTTCATTACACAGACTATCAAGGGGGTAACAAGATCATCCGACTTAAATAACGCGAAAGGGGGAAACAAGATCACCCCACTAAATAAATAGACACCTAAATAAGGGTTCGATAAATCGGCCTACTAATCAATTCATAAAGAATATCATTAAAAACAATTATGTGGCAATTTGAAGGAAACAACATTAAGATAAATGATAAGAAAACATAGGAAATCATCAATAAATTTTGTTGGGTACTAATGATTAATAATTATAGCTAAGGATGATTTTAACACATGAGATCCTATGGCATCAATCGTTGCATCAGAAATTGTAAATTGTTTAAGGTGATTTAAAATTTCTCGGGATCGTTTCACCGAACATGAGCCCAAAAACTATCCAACAGAGTGCTGCATTGGAGTTAAATCGCTCGCTTGAACTCGGTCGAGTGTCGCACCCTCGAGTGAGATACAATCGGTCGTGATACGCTCGTAATAAACAGAAGCAGAGTACAAGGTCATCTCACCGACATGTCTTATCTTGCATGGAAGGCGACAGATAAGATACACATAGGTTTTGCTCACACGGTAAAAATAAGGCTTTATTTTCTGCGTTTATGACAAACGTTTAATGGAACAGTCGCTGGAACGTACCGAAACAGGAACAAGAAGTTATAAATAAAATAGTATGAAAAACTTCAAATACAGTTATTATTGCTAATTAATAATTATTCAATATTTGATTTACCACATATATAATATGATAGGTTCATACATAGTGTTCCGCCTATATAATGCGACAATGTAGAAACGTTTTACAAAATATTATTGATATAGCAGTAGATTAATAATAATATTAGTACAGAGATAACGTCACAGAAAATATACTAAAACGAATAAGCATGCTGCACAACTGTTACACACGCAAAGATTCATATACCAATTATTAGAGATTATTATTGTTATTATTATTATTGTTATTATTATTATTATTATTATTATTATTGTTATTACTAGAAAACTTGATAGAGTTATTGCATTACCGTGGTTGTGTTCTCCGTCTATAATAATTACATTTACATCCAATAACATCTATCAGATGTGGCAAAAACAAAATCACTCCTGTGTGGGGGGGGGAAAAAAAAAAAAAACATTTACCTACAACATTTATATTACATTTTAAAGCAAGTTTTGTAGTTGTACTATGGAGAGGTTAGTTAAACACTGCAAAGTTTTGAAATGATAAGCATCTATTATGTTGCTACACAGTTCATCACTGTAACAAGAACGAATGTCTAACGCTCGGCTTATACCGTTCGAGGATTTATCGCTCGTGACAATTTTACCCATCATGCATGTGCGCTACCTATCGGATTATGCTATGAACTACTTGGCGCTCGAGCGAAAACGTCCGATGCAGACCTCTGCTGTCCAATGTGTGATGTGGTATTGTGCTCCGAGATGCTAACAACAAGGCTCATATAGGGCTTGTTTTTCACGGTACACCTCTTGTGGCTCTTGCTCATGCATTTCGAAACGGATTTTGGGATGAAGAATGACACCCTTATCCTTCTGCCGAGCATACTGTATATAGAAGAAGAAAGAAGTACATAGATGGATTTATTGAGTAATATTATACATACAGATGTTATATTATTATAATTTTCTCTAAACTCCAATGCACGGGTCTCCTGACCGTACGTGTTTGTACCTAAAACAAGTCCTACTTTGTAGGCTTCACCCCCCTCACCTATAGTTAGATGCAACCGCTCTCCAAAAGAACACACAGATTAAAATAAAAATGGGAGGATTAACACGATGATGAAAACATGTTGAATTCAGTCTGCAATCTTTCTTTACTTTTGTAACATCTTCCATTTTATGACCCAGAACTAGGGCAAGTATAATGTACCAGTTCGGTTGGGTTGCAGGATGCAGCATTACTCGTGCTTGATGGACGGGCGGGGAGCAATCTCTCTCTACTATGACGTCACTTGTCACTTGTTTGCAGACTCGACATCTTCAACACAACATGGCGTCTCCACGCTTGTATAAGGGAATATTAGCTCTTCCTGTGTCCACACTAGCGATCCATAGTGATATGCGCCAGGATTTCAATATTAGAATACGAACTATGCGGATAGCACACCTACCTTATTAGAGGGGATTCAGTAGACTAGATTTTATCTGCGAATATTACCGTAAGTAATTCAGTAATTCGTGTGTAATTTCAGAAATGGGTTCACTGGCAAGTTTCGCAATTAAAGTGCATGAGAATAACTATACATGCAGTTTATCTACCTATAAAATCTTACTCTTGTGGAGACTCGCGTTACAATAGGTAATTTCTGTTTATTTTTCGGAAATCTGACTGAGCACCGAACCTTAAGAAAATATTTATTTCCATGAAATGGCCAATAGCCAAGTTACGTGAAATTATTAATATTAAAGTTAAAGGTTCTCAGGCGCATATTTTTGCAGTGAAATTTGGTGAGTGTTTTGAAATGAATGACGGGAACATTATATGTAAATTATGTAATACAAACATATCGTAAGTGATAAGCGATATTATATATAAGACAGTGTAGCACAAGAAAATAAAAAGAAAAGAGATGTTTAGCCTATAGCTAAGTTACGTGAAACTTCGTACCGATCCCTATCGCTCTATGCAAAGTACGTCCAGTCAGATGCGACGTCATGAAAACACAGCTACAACTAATCATAGAAATGGGAACGTACAGTGGAAAGGAAAACAAACTCGCCATCAAGACAATATTTCAATTTCTGGAGAAGAAAGACCTATGGGACATTCGTAAATGCACAGCTAGTTACATAATTATGTTTATGTACAACTACAGAAATTGTTACATGCACATAGATCGACATTGATACAATATTGCTCTTTACATATTTACATCATTTACACCTGTAACATATAACACAGGATGTAACATTTACAGAAATGATGCAAAATAATAGGTTAATAATAAATATCGTGAAACGTTTACTAAGTAAAAACAAAAGAGGGAAGCAAACTGAACCTACATACATACATACATACATACATACATACATACATACATACATACATACATACATACATACATAAATACATACATACATACATACATACATACATACATACATACATACATACATACATACATACATACATACATACATATGCGCACACACACCTATAAAGTGCTGGGAAACTTACTGTATTTATACAGTTACACCTATAAAATGTAACACAGGATGTAACATTTACAGAAATGATGCAAAATAATAGGTTAATAATAAATATCTTGAAACGTTTACTAAGTAAAAACAAAAGAGGGAAGCAAACTGAACCTACATACATACATACATACATACATACATACATACATACATACATACATACATACATACATACATACATACATACATATGCACACACACCTATAAAGTGTTGGGAAACTTACTGTATTTATACAGTTACACCTATAAAATGTAACACAGGATGTAACATTTACAGAAATGATGCAAAATAATAGGTTAATAATAAATATCTTGAAACGTTTACTAAGTAAAAACAAAAGAGGGAAGCAAACTGAACCTACATACATACATACATACATACATACATACATACATACATACATACATACATACATACATACATACATATGCACACACACCTATAAAGTGCTGGGAAACTTACTGCATTTATACAGTTACACCTATAAAATACAACACAGGATGTAACATTTACAGAAATGATGCAAAATAATAGGTTAATAATAAATATCTTGAAACGTTTACTAAGTAAAAACAAAAGAGGGAAGCAAACTGAACCTACATACATACATACATACATACATACATACATACATACATACATACATACATACATATGCACAAACACCTATAAAGTGCTGGGAAACTTACTGTATTTATACAGTTACACCTATAAAATATAACACAGGCTGTAACATTTACAGAAATGATGCAAAATAATAGGCTAATAATAAATATCTTGAAACGTTTACTAAGTAAAAACAAAAGAGGGAAGCAAACTGAACCTACATACATACATACATACACACATACATACATACACACATACATACATACATACATACATACATACATACATACATACATACATACATACATACATACATGCATGCATACATACATATGCACACACACCTATAAAGTGCTGGGAAACTTACTGTATTTATACAGTTACACCTATAAAATATAACACAGGATGTAACATTTACAGAAATTATGCAAAATAATAGGTTAATAATAAATATCTTGAAACGTTTACTAAGTAAAAATAAAAGAGGGAAGCAAACTGAACCTACATACATACATACATACATACATACACATACACATACATACACATACATACATACATACATATGCACACACACCTATAAAGTGCTGGGAAACTTACTGTATTTATGCAGGGAATGAATCTCTTTCACTTTTGCAGTAGAACAATATAGTTACTCAAACGTCTTCCATGCTGCCCATGTGGCCCTGTTGCATGCAGTAAAGGTTCTTAACATGAATGTGAAGCACTCCAAGGTGGCCGTTGGTCGCGCAGGTCGCCCGTTTTGTACATATGCCCATTTCCTGGCTGCTCTCACCCTAAATAACGAAATCGGTACGACGTTCGTAGCTCTGGTTATTAATATTAAAGGTATATTTTGCAGTGGAATTTGGTGAGTGTTTTGAAATAAATGACGGGAACATTATATGTAAATTATGTAGCCTAATACAAACATATCGTAGGTGACAAGTGATATTATATACAGAAACAATGTAGCACAAGAAAATAAAGGAGGAAACTCAAACCCACGAATAATTCTGTGATAATTTTTCTGCGCATAACGAAAGGTATGTAAAAAATATATGTTTGTAATGCTATGTAGCTTATATTTACTTTTAGAACTGTCCTAATGTGTTTATGTGCACCGTGTTATTCCCGTAATCGATCTCAGAACCAAGTCAATGTCCTGGTACTAGCTCACTAGAGATGACCAACGATCGAGAAAACGTGACTAACAGCGCCCGCAAAGCCGAAAACCCGCTCGACAATGTTGTATTACGTCGCGTCCTTGACGTAAAGACTGGTTGTGAGTCTTCCGAGACTCGATATTGATCATCTCCCGTATTCCCGAAGTCCCGAAGCCAGCAGTTGTTTATACCTGACTGAACTTTTATCTACTTTGGCAACTGTTATATATGTATAAACAATCAAGTATCCTATTTGAAACATTTATACTTTTCAGAGTATAATAATCCGTTCCCCAGTCTTTATTTAATTACTAGGCCCTTGTTAAAAGGCTAAGAATTTTCTTTTCATATGTTTAAGATCAAGTGTGCAATCTCAAGTAAAAAGATATTAATGTCATGTTTTATGTTTCTTAGAAATGCAAATTTAATTGAGAATTGTTTTTATTTATATAACCATAGATAATATTATATACTCTCGCTGGTTCGAGTCCTCATGAGGGAAGAAATTTTCTCATGATTTCGGCCAGTGTATGGGACCGTTGCCCACCCAGCATCATGATGCACTTGGGGAACTACGATAGGTAGCGAAAGCCGTTGCGAAAGCCAGCTATTACGGCTGGGGGATCACCGTGCTAACCACACGATACCTTCATTCTGATTGGATGATCGTCTACCTCTGCTTCGGCATGTGGGCGTGAGGCCAACAGCTTCTGGTCGGTCTGGGCAGTGCACAGGCTGTGGCGCCACGGATTTTTTATTTCTTTATTGGATAACTAAGATACTGTTCTGTTTTGTATTTTTGTCTCATTTAAACATTCATGTTATTTATTTCAATGATGTATGTTATTCAAAGTTACGAAATCTTTCCACGCCGACCAAATGCTATTTCGAGAACGACGAGCGAGACTCGAAGCGCAGCGAGAATGACAAGCCGAGACTCGAAAGACAAATACAACGAACACAGCGAGCGAGAGCGGCACTTAGTTTTGTTCTTCTCTATAGCTCACATCCCTGGCCTATATACCATGCTACAGTCAACATTTTAATCAGTCTCCAACATTACAAGTCTAATGATAATGATAGCTGTGGAGCTGGTCCATGATCATGTACGGTGGTGGTGGTGGTGGTGGTGGTGGTGGTGGTGGTGGTGGTGGTGGTGGTGGTGGTGGTGGTGGTGGTGGTGGTGGTGGTGGCGGTGGTGGTGAATTTGTAATGATGAAGAAGAAAAGAATTCTTGTACAAGTGCCTATCGCTCACCTGAACAGTCAACAGCAGGTAGAGTTGTCGATACAACGATCTCTAGTATGATTGCACGAGTTACCTCGTTTGCATATTTTGTAATGGATTTGTAGGCTAATACCGAATAATCGGTAATTGCCCTCCGTCAATTGGAAGAGTCGTGCTGATGCCGTGAATTAATTTGGCCTCATTGTCATTCATCAGTTTATCATTAATTTAATCCACCGTTCTTTACGCCCAACGCGGCTTCATCCATACACTCGTCACATAGGCCTATAAGGCGACGTGCCACTCTTTCCCTACAGCGACAGACTGCGAATTGATGGAGGTCGAGTTGAAGACCAGTTGAGGGCTGGCTTATAAATCTTTCAGTAACTGCCAGAACGAATACTGGATACATATGGCCTTATATACATTTCAGTGCAAGATCTCCTTGTGGATTAAATGGCTACACTAACGTATGATCAAAATTGATCCCTCTGTAGCCCGTCTCAGGATTATGTAGAGTGGCATATGGGGGCGGAGTCTATCTGTGCGGGAGTGTATTGCGGGCAGCATCAGTTCGAGGACGCTAAGGGGTAAGATGCTCGTGGTAGACAGTTCAGATAGAAATGATCCCCTTACTGCAAGCGATTGGTAGCTTCGTTCACCCAATAACTCCACCCAGAGGGGTCATTGGTCTAGCCCTCCCACATACCACTTGCGCGGAGGTCTTGTTTCGTCTTTCTACTCTACAGATTCCGGGGACGTACCATAGTCTTGAATCCCAGTTGTAGCTTTGTTTGATAATGACTTCTCGCTGAAAGGACATTCATTCGACTCCTAATAGTTTATGTACGAGGCGCATCTAGAAAGTAAGTTTCCGATTTTTCCCCTTGAAAGTAAACGTAATTAGCCGTGTCAATTGCGCACGCGTAACAGATCTATGACGTATCAATCTTATGCCAGCCAGACAGGTCCCGCCTGGTGCCAGTAGCGTGGTAGCAGTAGTCCGAAATGGAAGCTCTTATTCCTTCTCCCGCCGCCTACGAGGTTCGGTCCGTGATAAAGTTCTTTAATGCACAACACAAAACGCAACGTTTAGGAGCAGCACTGACATTTCTGCAACGGTATCACGATGACGGCGACGAGTTCCTCGATAGGATCGTCACGGGCGATGAGACTTGGATTTCGCACTTCACCCCGGAAACCAAGCAGCAGTCAATGCATTGGCAGCATAGTGGATCTCCGGTCAGGACGAAATTCAAACAGACGCTGTCGGTACGGAAAGTGATATGTACGGTGTTCTGGGACAGGAAGGGCATTCTGCTAATTGACTTCCTTCCAAGAGGTGAAATAGTGAACGCTGACCGTTACTGTGAAACACTGCGAAAATTGCGACGTGCCATTCAAAACAAGAGGCGTGGAATGCTTACTGCAGGTGTTGTGCTCCTCCATGACAATGTTCGTCCACATACGGCTCGGCGCACAGCAGCTGTTTTGACGGAATTTGGCTGGGAGTTGTTTGATCAACCACCCCACAGTCCTGATCTTGCTCCCAGCGATTTTCACGTTTTCTTACACCTCAAGAAATTCCTGTCCTCCGGTGAGCGTTTTGGCAACGACGAAGAGCTGAAGACGTCTGTCACACGCTGGTTCCATTCACAGGCGGCAGAGTCCTGCGACAGAGGGATACAAAAGTTGATCCCACGATACGACAAGTATCTCAATTCTGGTGGTGGCTATGTTGAAAAATAGCTGAAACATTGCTGTACCTGTTGCCAATAAATGTTTTCCTGAAAGTGTGTGTTCTTTTTTTTTTTTTAAAATAGGGAAACTTACTTTCTGGATGCGCCTCGTAAAATAATAATAATAATTTATTTAATCTGACAGGATTAAGGCCATAAGGCCTTCTCTTCCATCCTACCAGATAGCACATATAAATACAAAAAAGAAATACAAACACTGATGAAAATGATACAAATTAAGTTAAAGCCCTATAGAGGGTCAACAGAGTCAAAAGTACATTATAGTGCTCTCATCGAGCTAGTACAACAAAAAGAAAGCAGAGATAGCAATGATGATATTGATAACTGACAATAATAATAATAATAATAATAATAATAATAATAATAATAGTAGTAATAATAATAATAATAATAATAATAACAATAAATACATTACATATTAATTTTCAATTTTACAACAGCATAGTTACAATATTTACTCTATGTCATGGGTTAAGGTGAAGTTGCGCAACCTGACATGTGTTCAACAAGCAATTCCACGAACTAGAATGTGATTTTTTAATTTAAATTTGAATTTTGATATTGTCCGACAGTCTCTGACGTGGTCAGGGAGAGAATTCCAGAGGCGTGGAATAGATATGCTGAAAGATGATGAGTAGAATGATGTTCTGTGCAGAGGAATAGAGAGAAGGTACATGTTCCGGGTTCGAGGTAGTGAAAGGTAAACAAAACGAGATGCTAGGTAAGAGGGTGCAAAGGGGCGGTAATTTTCCTGTGCTAGGTTTGGCGTGTTGTTCATACTTAGCGATTAATTTATAACTACCATATTGTTATATACAGCAGTATATACAGTACAAATATATAAAAATAAAAATTTATTAAAGAAATCCAAGTATAATTTTCTAAGTCAGTGGCTGTTCCCTTGTAAATAAACGGATCTAACGTTTGCATATTAATAAAAGTAAACAAGAAAAGAATTACAACTTACGAAATACAGCTCCTTGATTCTGCAGTGGTAATAGAAATGAAGTTATTGGGCAAAAATTAGGAGTTTTTACAGCCCGTAGGTAGGTCTACTGTGAAATTTGCGGACGGAATATTAGAGAGAAGGTTTTCTCTGCAAATTTTGTTTATCCTGTATTTATTTCATCATGGCTCCACTTTTATCATTAATCCTACCAAATCTCAACCGCGTATGCTTTTTTATGTGTGTATATTTGTAATATACACACATTACATTCTATAGATTAAACAAATATTTGTAAATTAATGAATTACCAATAATAGGTAAGAATTATTCTTGAACGTTTCTCACCATATTTAATATTTTCAATGTTTCGTGGTTGACAAAAATATTATCAATTTACCTTATCGTGACATTTATATTGTTATTAATTACTTACTCACAAATGACTTTTAAAGAAACCGGAGGTCCATTGCCGTCCTCACATAAGTCAGCCATTGGTCTCTATCCTGAGAAATATTAGGCCTACTCCAGCCCCTAGATTATCTCAACTCTTACAAAGCCAATTTGATATTATACTCCCATATACTCTCGACCTCTCTAAAGGTCTTATTCCCTCAAGTCTCCCAACTAACACTCTATACGCATTTCAATATATTCGCAGCTTTTCTCTATATTATCTGGAGGCCGTCTACACTATGAATGAATAGTAAAAGCCAGGCCTCTGTCCAGGTACCGAATTGCATGAAGTTGCGAACACACGGGCGACTGTATTGTGTAGAACGAGGAGAATGGGAGATGGAGAGTGCAGGTACTTCTTGCCTCTGCATGTAAACATTCAATCACAGTAGGGTACAAAATAAATGTTCACGTTTACAGATATATATACACTACCGGTCAAAAGTTTTCGATCAGCTATGAAAACAACTATATACTTTATTTCAATGTACAAACACATCGGAAAAACTAAATTGTTTATTGTTAGTATTGTTTATTGTTTGTTAGTAAAATAACATGTACAAAAATACAGTCTTAATTCTTCCCTGAAGGAGTAAAAACTCGTGCTCAGGGAATTATCTAAACACATACTGAACACAAAGAAAGGTAATTATTTGACACAAAGTGTGGCAAGAAAAAAAAAGGAATAAATTAACTTCAAAAATACAATTTCAATTTTAATAATTTAAATTATAGAAATATATACTAAATCAGTATATATTATTTAAAAATTAAATTCCTAACGCTATTTTTTAAATTTCTGATACTAAAATTTTCCAAATTTGGATATTTTTCAATTATTTTATTATATAGCCTTGGACCAAAGTAGGTACCATGGCTAAGAGCTGTGCTTGTGAAACAGTTTGGTTCCTCTAGTCGTATAAAATCGAATCTTTTACTTCCATATTTATGATGATACAATTTGAATTTATTACGATTTTTATGTATGAAGTTTAATAAGGCAATATAATAAATTTGTTTGATTTTCAAAACTTTTAAATCAGTGAAAAAACCTCGGATGAGTAATCAATAGACTAACAAAATAAATATTTCCTCTCTCTATCATTATGTTATGATAGAATATTCGAAACGAAATCCCTGTTTAACAACAAATCCATAGTCGTGATAGGTGATCGAAAACTTTTGACCGGTAGTGTATGTATGTGTATATATTTCTAATACAGAAAATAATTAAATAATTGCCTAACATTACATGTTGCAATTTACATTAAGTTATACAGAGTGTTTAAAAAATACGGGGCATAATTTCAGGTATGTATTTCCCACATGTAGACAATCAAAATAGTTCATTAAAACATGTGTCCGGAAATGCTTCATTTCCGAGTTATGGTCTTCACAACATTGAAATTCACCGGAACGTTTTTCTTTCCGCAGGTCGTTGTCATTACAGAAGTTGTTCAAAATGTCCACCTCCTGCTTAAATACAGACCTCACATCGATGTCTCATTGACCTGCGAACACGATCCCAAACTCCAGGAGTATTGCGTATGTCCTCAGAACATGCCACAATTCGATTCCGAAGGGATTCCAAATCAGGCACCGGAGACGAATAAAGCAATGATTTTAAATGGCCCCACAAGTAGAAATCGAGAGGGTCCAGATCAGGTGAGCGTGGAGGCCAAGCAATTGGGCCACCTCTACCTATCCATCGATCAGGAAACCTTCGATCCAAGTACCGGCGAGCAGTACGACTGAAATGTGCAGGAGCGCCATCATGCAAGAAGTGAATGTGTTGACGATTGATCAGTGGAGTGTGTTCTAAAACATGAGGTATGGTTCCGGTGAATTTCAATGTTGTGAAGGCTATAAGTCGGAAATAAAGCATTTCCGGACACATGTTGTAATGAACTATTTTGATTGTCTACATGTGGGAAATACATACCTGAAATTATGCCCCGTATTTTTTAAACACCCTGTATTATAGGTACATGTTTTAACACCATAAAACAATCATTAAGAGCACCAAACATCAGAGCGAACAGAGAAATTACACAATTCATAGCAGAGAATTACAGGGCACATTCCTAGACGTAGGAACCGAGCTAGGTGGATCAACATTTCGGAAGTCCCCGGTTTCAGATTCCATGTTCTGATTTCCTGATTGGTGTTTTTATTGGTTTTCTCGATCAGGAAGTAATTTGGAAAATAGTTGATAAAAGGAAATTTCCGGATTGATTCCGATTTTCACTATAAAGATACAGATACGGATATTAGTTTGCAAAATCTGACGGTAGACAGGTCTAGAGCAGCGGTGACCAAAGCGGGTGTCGTGATTACATCAAACGGGTACGAGGAGTTTCCTATACATTGTTGTGTGTTTCATTCACGTACTGAAGGCAAGCAGTGGCGGTATCATGTCGCTCTACAAACTCTGTCTCTACAAGCAGTAAGAGATGGTTTCGTAAAGAATGGGAAGGAGAACTTCTCTGTTGTTCTTTCGGACAAAATGTAATATGTTTACTTTGCTCAACGGTTCAATTAGAAGTATGTAGAAACATTAATTGCCACGCTGAATAATGTATTATTATTATTATTATTATTATTATTATTACTGACTACCAAGTATGTGTTTCTATAATTCTTCTGTACGTCCATGAATATTGATATTTTTAGATCTTCTCCCTAAAAGGATAAAATTATTAGGTTTTGTATCAATTTTAATCTTCTTAATCTTTAGATAGGATAACTACTTATTAGTTATTCATTTAATAATAATATTGTAGAAAACCTGATTCAATATTATGTGCCGACGAACTGTTAAACGTCAGGAATTGACTTGTCTTAAATCATACGCAGGAAGAGAAAGATGAGATAAATAAATGTAAAGAAGTCAGCTACCTAATGGGGTTTGAAATATCTCGTGCCCTAAAGTCTTTTAATAGAACAGAATTTCTCAAAAGAGTAATGATTAAAATTGCTTAAATTAACTTGTCCATAAGAAGTTTTTAATTTTGAAAAACTACGAATTTCTCGACGAAGTATCGAGAGAAGAATTTACAAAATTCCTGATTATATTCAAGAGAAAGTTTAAAATAAGAAGCAAGAAAAATCGTATATTATTCACTGGCTCTTGACGACATCAGTGGCATTACTGATACAGCAAAGTTTGAGACTTTTATCAGCGAGATTGATCAAGATGTTAGTGCACGAACCACCACTGGTTGTAGTTTTCATGCCAAGTACCTTTCCTCCGTCTCCTTACTTCATAGGCTGTCTGTCGCATGTAATCACTGCAGCTCGAGTTTTGGTCACCGCTGGTCTAGAGACTATTCAGTTATGGTATCTAGATAGCAACATAATATGTCTACAGAATGACCGATAAATGGCATAAAAGTGAAACTGTAATGTACCATTCCCGACAATCAGTCGCGATAGGATCTCGCAGTTAAAGCGGATGTAAATCAACCTATAAAGTAACGCATGCATTTACGAAGTCAAACACAGGGATAATTAATCTGAAACTGCGATTTAATAGCAGAGTTAACTCAGTTAAATATTTCCATAATCTAGATACGATGCGAAAAATTATCGTTTATAAATCCGACTTCAATGCTTGGATTGCCATTATACAAAAGGATACGTGAATTCCTTTCATATAAATATAAATATAGGGTCATGGGTTTAATCAGATACGGCAGGTCTAGCTCTTATTGAAGGAGCCTGCAGTATGTGCGTGGATTATCAAAGCGGAATCTTCGCGTATGCCTCCTCTTGTTGCCCTGGGGATAATGAATTCAGCTGTAGCGCTCGGCCCTGTTGTTTTTTTTTTATACGCACCGCACGCGATGTACGGACTCTGCAACTTTGTGTGGACGAAACAATGGGGACCCGGTGCAATTAACAACTAATTTCAACTTGGATTCACTACGCCACCCACACGCAATCCTGACCACAATGCGCCCAAACTTGGTGAGATCTCTTATTTAAACTAACGGAGAGCGCCCGAAACAATTAGTGCCAGGTTTTGTGACCCCACAATTCTGTACTCAACCGCGTTTGTGCCTCAGTAGATTCGGGTTTGATTCCTGGTCTCATCGTGATAAAATGTGTGATTGAAAAAACAGATTTCTCAGGTTATTCCCATTTCTTTTAATTTCTAAACCATCTTCCATTCCTTCCGAGATCCTCTATTGTTTGCTCTCGTTAAAAATAGACTGGGTTAAATTCTTGGGAGTAGTAAGGATTTCTAATGGTGATATAAGAAGGGTCAAGTAAAGCGATAGGGTTGGAAGTAAATCCCGAAAAGACTAAGTATATAATTATGTCTCGTCACAAGAATATTGTACGAAATGGAACTATAATAATTGGAGATTTATCCTTCGAAGAGGTGGAAAAATTCAAATATCTTGGGGCAACAGTAACAAATATAAATGACACTCGGGAGAAAATTAAATGCAGAATAAATATGGGAAATGCCTGTTATTATTCGGTTGAGTAGATTTTGTCATCTAGTCTGCTGTCAAAAAATCTGAAAGTTAGAATTTATGAAACAGTTATATTACCGGTTGTGAAACTTGGACTCTCACTTTGAGAGAGGAACAGAGATTAAGGGTGTTTGAGAATAAGGTTCTTAGGAAAATATTTGGGGCTAAGAGGGAAGGTGACATTGTGATACATTTTTCAACTCGTCTTAATGTGTATAATCAATGTAACATGATTAAAGTATGTAGTTCTATTTGAAAAATTGATTACGTCACGTGTATCATGTACTGTAATGTAGTTACATGCACCAAATCTCTACACTCATGTTAGCCCCTCGTTCTAACATACCTTTCAAAAACAAAAATTCCAATACCTATTCAAACAAAAAAGTTATAATAGGTGCACAAGATAAATGGGACACCCTTAAGTGGACAGATTTACAATTACAATTTACAATTTATTTACAATTTACATTTGAATTTACATTTGGATAGATACCCGAAATGAGCATATGCTCGTGCTCGGGTACAGTCCAGTAGTCTACATAAATTTTACAGGGTTCAAATAATAATGCTGATGATATAAAATAATAGTAATAATAATAATAATAATAATAATAATAATAATAATAATAATAATAATAATAATAATAGAATAATCGTAACAGAAATTATACAAAGGATGTAATACAAAATAATTCATTAATAATAATAATAATAATAATAATAATAATAATAATAATAATAATAATAGTGATAAAACAAAAATATTTACAATAATAAAATAAATACTAAGACGGATAAAATAAAATATAAAACCACTAGCGAGAGTTAACGCAACTTAAATAAGCATATAATAACCGGAAAAAATGACAAACTCGAAAATCAACAGAAAAGTTCGTTGTATCGCAGACGACAGCAACCGCCGTATTGACATTGTGTTTTGCATTAATGGTAGTAGTGGGGAGCTGAAAGTCTACGTAACTGCCGTTCTCTTCGAATCTTCTCGTACAATCATGGGAAGTTAATGCTGTAAAAACAAAATGTCTACGAGTCAAACTGTTCATTATTACCAGGATAAATACAAATAATACTGAAATATATTAATCCAGTTTCAGTCATAGATCTCTCCTTTTGTGCAAGAGGTATCATATCAAAATATTTTATGAATGGCGGGGAAAATATAAATTTCAATAACTTTCTAGTGACAAGTACAATCAAGTGTATCTGTGGCTATGCCAAGGAATCATTTATTGGAGATATACACTGTTATTAATTAAGAAAATGATCTATTTATATTTATTACAATGTTTTATCTTATAGGTTGCATGCATCAGATAAATACAATAAAAATTAATACCATATAATGCTAGTAACACTTTAAAAAATTATAATAAAAATTATCAAATATCATACAAACATTTTCACTTTATTTTTAAACTTAAGAATGTGTAAATTGCTTAGGTCTAGATTATTTTTCAATACTGAATTGTATAGTCTTGGTCCATAATTCCTACTGTGTCTTAATCCAACTGTAGTGTGGCATTTAGGTTCTGCCAAAAGAGTTGGGACATTTCTTCTGGTGTTGTGTATATGTTTTTCAGTTATAAAATTCATTCGATTTTTCTGAAAATAAGTTAGTAATGTATGTTTATATATTTGCTCGATTTTTAGTACTTGGAATTCAGAATAAATAAATTGTGTCGGATAATCAAGTGGTTTATGCAGACAAATTTTGATGATACGTTTTTGTAATAATATTAATGGAGTTAAGATAGTCTTTGTCATTCCACCCCATCCTATTATTCTGTATTGAATGACTGATTGAAACAAGGCTAGATAAACAACACAGAGAACATAGATCGGCATATATGCACGAAGGGTTACAAAGTTGTGAATTGTTTTCCGTAACCTATTACATAAATATGTCACATGTTTATTCCATCTCAAATGTTGATCAATGATAACACCTAAGTATTTTACTTGCGTGGATTCTGTCAAGGAAGAGCAATTGCAATCAATCAAGTTTATGTTACTGCAATTGTGTATTTTTAAATTTGTATCCTTATCGAGTTTGATTTTTCTCAGACTAGAAGCCGTTAATGTAAAAGGAACTGCAGTTGTTTTTGAAATGTTCAATGAGAGCAAATTTTCATCTAACCATTTCTTAATTATATTTATACCTCTATTAGCATTAGGTAGGCATCATTCCAATTCGATCCACAAAAAATTACGGCTGTATCATCGGCATATGCAAATATATCTCCAGATGTGTTTCCTATATCAATATTGAGCAAGTCATTGATGTATATTAAAAATAGCAGTGGGCCTAAAACTGTACTTTGTGGCACACCTATATTTATATTACGAATTTCACTGTGTTGGTCGTTAAATTTCGTTAATTGGTATCGTTGCTCAAGTACGATTTAAATAAATTTAAAGCGATTCCTTTAATACCGTAGGCATGAAGTTTAGAAGTGAGTATATTATGGTCTACAGTATCGAAGGCTTTTTGAATATCTAGAAAAACTCCTAAACATTTTTTACCAGAGTCTAATTCTTGATGTTACATTCAAAATAGCGTCGTCCGTGCTCATGTTAGTACGGAAGCCAGACTGCTTTTGACTTAATAGACTGTTTTTTTCTAAGAAATTAATTAGCCTGCTTTTAATACATTTTTCTAATAGTTTAGAGAGACTTGGTAAGAGTGAGATGGGTCTGTAGTTACTGAGATTGTTTCTGTCACCAGATTTGTATATAGGCATTACTACAGCACATTTAAGATCAGTTGGAAATACACCTTGTGATAAACACAAATTAAAGACATGGGTTAGTGGTTTCGATATGAGTTCAATAATCATTTTGAGTGTTCTAGTAGTGATACCATCAACACCCGGAGCCACATTATTTGTTAAAGTTTTAGCAATAGTTATAATTTCTTTATCACTTACAGGAAATATGAACATTGATGGTGGTGGTGGTGGTGGTGGTGGTGGTGGTGGTGGTGGTGGTGGTGGTGGTGGTGGTGGTGATGGATAAGAAAATGAAGAAGATAGTCTTGGGTTTTTGTTAATTTTTGATGCTATATTGTGTCCTATGTTTGTAAAATGAGCATTAAATTCGTTTGCAATATCATAATGATTCTTAATAATTAATCCATCTTTATTTATTAATTCCATAATTCTGCAGCGTTTATTTGTTGAAACGTTAGTAGCTTCGTTAATAGTCTGCCAAAATCTTTTGGGGTCATTCCTATTGTTGACAAATTTCTCTGAGTAGTAACTAACTTTCATGTTTCTTATAACGCAAGTTAAAATATTTCTGTACCTTTTATATTTTTTTGATAAATCTTCATTCAAAGGTTCACGTTTTACTTTTTTGGCTAGTCTGTCTCTTGTGCGGATTGATTTAACAATACCCGAAGTAATCCAGGGTTTTATTTTTTTATATTTACTGGGTACATTATTACAGGTATGAAAGGTATATTTAGTTATTATATCGCGGAGTATTTTGTAAAAATTTTGAAAACTCACTTCAGCGTTTTGGCAATCAAAAACCGTTTCCCAGGTCTCTGAGCTAATATTTGCGACTAAGTCTTTGTAATTAATATGTTGCTTGCAATTATTATGTGAATTTATGATGTGATCCTTAATAATAAATTTAGTAGTGATAGTGACTAGTCCAAATACCATATAATGGTCTGTAAATCGATGGTTTGTAATATGCTTGGTAGAGTAATAAATAAATTGTTGAATCGATAAAATTGATATATCTCTTATCGTATAAAACGTGTCCACCTGTTTGTAATTACATTATTTCACTTGTTGGTTAGAATACAAATGCTTTCAATTAAATCCTCTGTCACTGTATGTTACTAGTCGCAGCTTCGAATCTTGCTCTATTCAGCAGCTATTTTTATTGAAGTTATGCTTTATTTTTTTAGAATATCACTTCCGCAGAACTAAAAGTTTATGGTTTCTGCAGTATTCTACACGTGTGCAGTGTAATGCAATAGCAGGAACTAATTTGTACAAGGTGTGTTCACCATTATTTACCTTTCCAAACTTGTCTTGGATTCCTTCAATTTTATGGCTGTCTTTCCTGTTATCACGATCTTTAAACGTAAGCTTCTTGTCGCGTCTCAAATTTATATTTTAACTGGTTTCGTTTTGTTGAATATCTGCGCCCCAGATTCCGTCTTAGCTGTCTTTTTTGTCAGACATATTGAAATCTGGTCTCCATTGAAACTCTTTCTGAAATCCTGTGCGTAAGAGTGTAGATCAAAAACCATTACCGTTAACTGGAGCTATTGCAGCTATAATAAAAATAACAAAAATAATAGAATGACTTCATAAATGTAACCTAGAATTGCCTTCATGCGAAGAGTTTTACAATTCATAAAAATGTTAGTTACGTAATTTTTCACTTTGGTTTTTGGAAATTTTATTATTGCGAATAGGAACTGGTATCGCTAATGGTAGTTGTATGTTAAACTCAAAACCAATCCTGATCGAAGTTACTTCTTCCCTGGCAACTCGCTTCAGCTTTATGCTGCCTACGAAAATTTCGAAATATAGAGTTGCTAGTTATCGCGAGCTGGAATACATTTTGTCTGAGTACTTATATTCTTCATGCTTTTTATTCCACTATTGTCTGATCATGGCTGTGACTCTGATTAAACTTCGTGGTCTAAATAACTGTATACAATCAATTTACAACAAATGAATAACACAGGGAAAAAGCGTGATAAGTCTAAAATTATTGATTTTATGTTTTAGGTGTCATATGAGGGACTCACAAATAAAGTGGATCAAGTCCACAAGTGATCAGTTTGTGGATTAATACAATCTCGGATGAAGAAAACTTAGATTTATTCATTACCGTAACAAACAAAGTCCATAACTCATTTGTTATTCCACAGAGGACAGCATTTCCTATGGAAAATGAAGGTTGCTAAGCGTGAGCCAGGAAGTTTAAGACTCAATTTCCCAAAATTATTCCAGAAGGACTTGGTCAACTCTGATTGTTCAACCCCTCATATAATACCTCAGGTAGTGTAGATTTGTGTAGTTCAACTGTACAGAATAAACCTCATTAGTCCAAAGAAATTTCAAGAAAGAATGAAAACTCAAAGACAATAGACTATAATGGGTCTTGGAACTTTTAATTTGCTCTCCTATAAAAACAGTAAAACTTGACATCAGGTTTTTCGCCTGTATTCTTCAAATGTAATTAGCAAAAAGTAAATAAATAAGCAAATAAATACATTTAGGAGCAAGATGAATGTAGGATATGTATAATATGTAAATGAAAAGGATCTGACTTACAAAGAGGAGAAAGACAAAAAAATAAAAGAGGGAAAACTGAATAAAAAAAGCCTAAGACATAGCGAGCTAATAAGATAGGGAAGTGAATAAAAGAGAAGCGGAAAAAGATACTACAATATATAACTTATGAATGAAACTCAGTGGAAAGAAAGCATAAGGAAATTGAGTCGTAGGAAGTAGGAAGAAATAACAAAGGAGAAAGAAGTGATGACAAAGAACGCAAGACAAATAATGGCACTATGTATAAACAATATGGAGAAATGGAAGGGAAACATTGCAAAATGGAAAGTCGACAAAAGGATAACCTAACCTAACCTAAGCAGAGTATAAAGGACAGCATAGGAAAGCAAAAAAGAAGAGACGGTTAAAAACGAAAGGAACAATATTAGCATGGGTAGAGAACAAAGGAGGGAAGATTAAATCAATTATTGTTTGTGTCTTCTTGTTGTTTAGTCAACTGTCTGAAGACAGGTCTGAACCCCACAAGAGATACCTAGAAGGCACCACTTATGAGGCAATTAGGCCACGAGATAATGGGGTAGGTTTGCCAGTTCCTTACGCTGTTTAAAAAATACGGGGCATAATTTCAGGTATGTATTTCCCACATGTAGACAATCAAAATAGTTCATTACAACATGTGTCCGGAAGTGCTTTATTTCCGAGTTATGGCCTTCACAACATTGAAATTCATCGGAACGTTTTTCTTTCCGCAGGTCGTTGCCGTCAAAGGAGACATTAAAAGGGCACTCTGACAGTTCATTCCGAGGCGAAGGTTGCATTCAGTGTTGTGTAGGCGTTAAACTGTGCGACATGTAGCCTATTCAAATCAAGAGCTGGCAGAGATACACTTCATGTACGGTAAGGCGGACGGCAATGCTGCGCTGGCTCGTCGTTTGTACCAGGAGAGGTACCCACAGCGACAATGTCCAGATCGGAAGACATTTGTACGTCTCCATTACCGTCTGTGCGAGTATGGAAAAATCGATGGATAGGTAGAGGTGGCCCAATTGCTTGGCCTCCACGCTCACCTGATCTGAACCCTCTCGATTTCTACTTGTGGGGCCATTTAAAATCATTGGTTTATTCGTCTCCGGTGCCTGATTTGGAATCCCTTCGGAATCGAATTGTGGCATGTTCTGAGGACATACGCAATACTCCTGGAGTTTGGGATCGTGTTCGCAGGTGAATGAGACATCGATGTGAGGTCTGTATTCAAGCAGGAGGTGGACATTTTGAACATCTTCTGTAATGACAACGACCTGCGGAAAGAAAAACGTTCCGGTGAATTTCAATGTTGTGAAGGCTATAATGAAGCATTTCCGGACACATGTTGTAATGAACTATTTTGATTGTCTACATGTGGGAAATACATACCTGAAATTACATCCCGCATTTTTTAAACAACCTGTATAATATAGAGTGATTCACGAGGATTTACCGTCACTTACGGACCTTATTTCAGAAGACATTCTGAGCAAAAAAATGTCGTATAAACATATTTCTTATCTCAATATTTCAGAGTTACACTAATTTGAAGTTTTTAGTAAAATACCTTTTTTTCTTTAGTTTTAAGGGTAAAAGAATATTGAAAATATAGAATGAACTATTCAGAAGTATCATTTCTTTAATAGGCTACTGTTCTGAAGCTAAAAATGTGTTTTTAATTGCTTTGTACAGATTTTGTTTTTCAATTTTTAACTAATAATTACAAAAATTGTTACAAATCATACGACTTTAGAAATTTGATTCTTTGCAGTTTAATTAAGCATCCTAATATACAGTCTTTAAGAATTTACAAGAGTAACGTGATTTGTAACAACTGTTGTGACAAATGCGTAAGGAAAATGTAATTTTGTAGTTACAAATCGAAAAAAAAAGTTCTCTAAGAAGCAACTAAGGAATGCACAACACATTTTCAGTTTCGGAATACTAGCTAATTAAAGAAATGATACTCCTGGATACTTCATTCGTTGTCTGTAATATTCTTTTACCCTTAAAACTGAAGAATAATGTTATTTTGCAAACAACTTCAAACTAGTGTAACTCTGAAAATATTGAGATTAGGACAAATGTTTATATGACATTTTTTGCTCAGAATGTCTTCGGAAATAAGCTCCGTAAGTGATGATAAATCCTCGTGAATCACCCTGTATATAAAACATAGTTATTTAATGACGCTTCATCTATTACCCTGTATATATAACATGGTTATTTAATGACGCTGGGTTATTGAGCGTCGATGAAATTGGTTATAGCGAGACGGTGTTCGACGAGGTGAGGCCGAGGATTCGCCATAGTTTACCTAACATTCGCCTTATGGTTGGGGAAAACTTCGGAAGAAAACAATCAGGAATCAGCCCAAGCGGGAATCGAACTCATGCCCGAGCGTAACTCCGGGTCGGCAGACAAACGCGCTACCATCTGAGCTACGCCGTTGATGATAAAGCAGAATGGAAAATGAAAAGGGGGAGGAAATAAAAAGAGAAAGAAAACAAAATGGAGGAAAGGAACTGAGTGTAGTAGATTATATGCTGAAGTCTATAATAATAATGAGTAGGCTATAGATTGCATTAATCTGGAGAGCAAAAGTTGAAGCTGAGTTGCGCTGTTTGCTTCCACTCTCAGATGCGAGTTCAGACCGCAGAACCACGGAGAGCTCCTATCCTGAAGGCAGACCGGCCACAGTCTGTCGTCTGGTTAGCGATCCCCCTTCCACTACAGCAAATTACATCATGGTCAGTTGTGTCGATAACTAGCAAGCTGCATTTTTGCCAGTACTCCAAGGAGTATCTGTAAAAGCTTCTGAAGACAAAGTATAGCAGCTAAAGTCGAGATAACAACAATTAATCACCTAGTTATTCATATTGTGTGTACCGTTAGCAAAGACTGGTACACAATAAAGCGGAAACGACAACGAAAACTGAAAAATGTTTAAAATAAATATATTTAAATGTGAGCATTCACAATCAATGAGAAGTTTGCCGAAGCCTGGGAACGCTGGATCAACTGGTCCACAGTAAACCGGGAACGGAAACAACAACGAGAACGAGAGCGGAAAATGTTTAGAGTAAATACAGTATATTTAAATGGGAGCTTTCACAATTAACGGGAAGCTTGCCGGAGCCTGGGAACGGGGACGTGAAAGTTGGCGAAGTTTTAATTTTCCCGTTGTCGTTTCCGAACACAGTCTACTAGATTCACTCAGTTATCATAAACCTCTTTAGTCGTTGTACAGGGACATCATTTTATTTTTACTAACATTTTTAATATTAACCTGTCTATACCTTTAGAGAACCGGAAACACCGCTTGCTCCCCCCTCCAAGATTGGAGTTCGATGATACTGGCGTAAAACACAAATCACTCTACTTGGTATAGGATGGAAGAAAAGTAGTTCATCCATTTACGTAAACTAGGAAATATCGCGATTTTGAGTTAGATAATTTTCATTAGGTTTTTCTTTAATCAAAGTACAGTACTGTATTAAGAATAAGTGTTTTTACTCACGAAGTGAGTTATCCATGCGAACGTATTCATTGTGCAGTGTATATTATACTGTCTACAGCACATTAGCATACAATATAGAGGAAGAAGTTAAATTGAAAAATAATCATAATATGAATATTGACACAATCTTGAAAATGGTGGCCGTTCATTTCGATACAGGCTTCAGTTCTTTTGTGCATATTATCGCAATGTAGACTATTGCATCTAATTCCAATTGCCAGTTTCGTCCTTCGTACTAGTAACTCATGTTGAAATAATTCTGTACCTACTCTACGTACTGTGAATTCAATCTTCACTTCTGCCCGACCCGAAAATATAAAATTACTCAGACATGCTATCTACTGTCCGTCCAAGTGGTTATGCCGCAGGATTGTAGAAAGGGAGGAAATCACGTGACAGTTAATTACTTAACGAGGCCCTTTTATTTAAGTTAAATTAAACAACTGTATAATATTACGTAAACGTCCAATTCCTAAGAGAAATTAATGTTTTCAGAAAAGAGCTAAGACAGCCCAGCTTTTACAGAGGGGCGAGCAGAAGCAGGTGGGGGAAATCGGGATGCGACGTAGGCAAGCGGACAGTACCTGTGCGAAAATATGATTCAATATTGAAAGCTCTTTCGTCACTGGAAAACGCGAACATATTTCTGGAACGTACTATACCCAGTAACTCAGCACTGCTTACTATCTGCGGTCTTGGTTCTGTGTGAAGTTGGAAGTTCCTTAGTGGAAGGGGTGGGAGTGAAGTACATTCAAAAACTCAGGTACAATAATAATTGAAGTAAAAATAAAATGATGTCCCTGTATATTTTGTAACAAGTAGGCCATGACATAATTTCTTCTTTATCCATTGTTTCTAATTAACTGAGAAATTCAGCAGAATCACTTTCAATATATCGTCGTTAATTTTATGAAACCTCCAATTGACAATAGAGAACATAGTTTTTTTCAGAAGAGAGAAGAAAGTAATTAATAGACCTACAGAAGAATATTATATAAATCGGTAGAAAACTTTGATGAATATGATGACATCGAGGATCAGTGTAGGCCTACTGATATTTAATTACTTTTTTCTTCTTCCTAAAATTATGTTCTGTACTGTCACATAGGTTTCATAAAATCAACGACGATTTGCTACCATGTGAATTTTGTGTCATAAATTTTGAAGTTGGTTAACTGTGTTTATGTATTACTTGAGGCTTTCCCGGCGTTTGATATAGAATAACTCTTCTCGGGTTCTCAGCCAGGTGAGTTGGAGATTAGCTTCCAAGCTTTCGACGGCTAGCTCTGCCATCTTCTTCAGGGACTTCAGGGACTTCGTCCCTGAAGAAGATGGCAGAGCTAGCCGTCGAAAGCTTGGAAGCTAATCTCCAACTCACCTGGCAGAGAACCCAAGAAGAGTTATTCTGTAACTGTGTTTATGTTGGCTGACTTGTACTCATGAGAGAACACCATTGGTCAATTATACATAAATAACATGAGAATGCGTAATATTGACTTTACATATCGATATGCATAGCCATTTCCATGATATAAAATGGAAACATATAAAAGCTCAGTATATAAAGTGTATAAAGTGGTTACTTAAATTTTACGCACTAGTGGTTTAAAGACTCACTTTACGCACTGATAACAGTGGATAAAATTGAACTTCACGGACAATCGTAGAAATATATGTAATATTTCCATATTTCATAGATTAAATTCCAGAACATGCAATTGATAGAATCTGCCCTTAATATTCGCATTTCAGGGAGTCCGTCCCACATCATCACTGCATTAAAGTTACTTTGTGTGTTTGAGAGACAATCGAAACACAAATGTATGTATCAGCTTCCGTTTGGATATCCAACGATCTGGTTATTTGAAGAAGGCGCAGATGAGAGGGCATAGCAGGCTTTGATCTTCTTTGCACGGTCCTCATCGCTCGAGGTTATCTCATGTCGCAATCGGCAGCCACACTGCAAAATATCCACCGCCGCACAGTGAATTGTAGCAGTCATGTTCCAACTTTACGATGTAACAGCCCCCTAAAGCGATATATAAATATAAAGGCTCTCAGTTACAGCTGATGTTAACAAATAAACAACAGTACAGAAATACAACGATGTAATTACTTATTTCATAGATTTGTAGACTTAATAGACCCTATTATACTTTCCCTGTTGTTACCCACTATCCTTATTATATATGTGTTGTAATAATTCTACTCCTCTTCTTATTTCACATTTAGTACGTCTTCTAACTTTATAACTTTTAATTGTATACTTCTTTCATTTTATCTTCTACTTCTACTACTCCTACCAGAGTGCTGCATTGGAGTTAAATCGCTCGCTTGAACTCGGTCTAGCGTCGCACCTTCGAGTGGGATACGATCGGTCGTGATACGCTCGTAATAAATAGGAGCACAGTACAAGGTCATCTCAGCGACATGTCTTATCATGTATGGAAGGCGACAGATAAGATACACATATGTTTTGCTCACATGGTAAAAATAAGGCTTTATTTTCCGCGTTTATGACAAACGTTTAATGGAATAGTCAATGGAACGTACCAAAACAGGAACATGAAGTTACAAATAAAATAATATGAAAAACTTCGATATACAGTTATTATTGCTAATTAATAATTATTCAATATTTGATTTACCACATATATAAAACGATAGGTCCATACATAGTGTTCCGCCTATATACTGCGATAATGTAGAAACGTTTTACAAAATATTATTCATATAGAAGTAGAGTAATAACAATATTAGTACAGAGATAACGTCACAAAAATATAATGAAACGAATAATCATGCTGCAGAACTGTTACAGACGCAAAGATTGATAAACTAATTACTAGAGATTATTATTATTATTATTATTATTATTATTATTATTATTATTACTACTAGAAAACTTGATACAGTTCTTGCATTATCGTGATTGTGTTCTCCGTTTATAATAATTACATTTACATCCAATAACATCTATCAGATATGGCAAAAACAAAATCACTCCTGTGTGAGGGGGAAAAAAAAAACATTTAGGGTACCTACAACATTTATATTATATTTTAAAGCAAGTTTTGTAGTTGTACTATGGAGAGGTTAGTTAAACACTACAAAGTTTTGAAATGATAAACATCTATGATGTTACTACACAGTTCATCACTGTAACAAGAACGAATGCCTAACGCTCTGCTTATGCCGTTCGAGGATTTATCGCTCGTGACAATTTTATCCATCATGCATGTGCGCTACCTATCGGATTATGCTATGAACTACTTGGCGCTCGAGCGAAAACGTCCGATGCAGACCTCTGACTCCTACCTCATCTACTCTCCTACTTTTGCATAGTATATTAGTTCTATGCTCTTTACACCACAGTATACTCTTCATTATCCAGGGTTAATCACCGGAAAGAGGTACCCGGATAATGCGAAAAACGGATAATACAAAAGTTTATTATTTTGCATGTGCAATGTATACAGGATGTTTCAAAAGTGAAGATAAAAAATTTAGGGATGAGAAGTAAAAATGGAGGGGAGCAAAAATGTGGCAGTAAACATGAGTCCAAATATGAGACCGCAATTTAACCGTTTACGAGATAATGTCTTTTCATTTT